>NW_026557082.1:0-28264 GCF_029017545.1 Prosopis cineraria | reverse complement strand
TTGTAACTATTGGAGCTTCTACTACAGCTTTGAACCTCTAATAATTCAATTTTTTAGGACTCCATTAGACTTGAAGTACTCCACAGTCTCGTCATAGATCTCTCTTCCCAAACTGGAAAACTGAACCCTTCTTTGACAAGCTTCTCCGAAGAGATTATCAACTTGGCCTTGGAGGAAAAGTCATTAAATCTGCAGTTATTAAAATCATACATGATCACTTAACAATTGGCTTTTTGCTGCTGTATAACAGATCTCGAAGACAAGACATTTTAGGCTGAAGAGTCATGTACAGTATTTGGATCTGAAGCTTACTCAGTTGGGATTTTGTACTGAGGGTATCGTTTGCTAAGGAACTTTGCGAGCTCAGGAACACTCGTATTGTGAGCACAACAAATGTATCGACCAGAAGCTGATTCTTTCTCGGCCAAAAAAATGTGTGCCCGGCAAACATCCTTGACATGAGCAAGGGATATTGAACCTGACAACATCTGCATGCCCTTCAAAGCATTTATCAGGAAATCATTACCTGCAATGCAAATTAACACATCATTCACTTCATAAAATATAGTGACTAGCAGATTTCGATCCTCTTTTAGACATACCGGTATGTCAATAGACAAATTGAAACAGAACAATAACCTAGTGGGTGTAGCAGTTTATACCTGTAATTAGGGACATGGCTAGACCAAGACTGCTTGGGATTTCTGGAGTGAGAGAAGCACCACCCATCATAGTAGGTACCACAGTGATAAGATCTATATGATTTTCTTCCGCAAATTCCATGCAGCCTTCTCTGCTAGTGCTTTGGAGGCAGGATATCCCTGTGTTTGCATAAACTTTCTCATTAGAATAAATGTTGAATGATTGTCTATAAACCCTAATTACATGTTCTTGATAACACGCAACTATTCCAAATTCCTAGTTAAGCCTGACCGGTAAAAGACATGAAGACCAGCTAAATCATGAAGAAAGATAACATATAAGCATATTGAAGGTAGGTTGCACAAAAAATGTCTAACATGTGTACACATCATTTTAAGATTGATTCGGTCCATCTATCTATTTAAACCAGATCTACACAAAGATTTTTCATCGAATAAACAATTACCCAAGTAGGTGGTTTTGCAGTGCTCAAAAATCAACGTCAGTCCAGTTACTTCATCCATAACTAGACCAGTCCCTTCTAATGCATTTATTGTGACAGCAGCTGCTGAAGATGTCAAGATCACTCGTTTAACTGCTTTTGCCCTTGCACATGCTCTCAAGACATTCAATACGCCTTGGATTGCTGGTTTGATCATGTCATTCTGCATAGAGTTTAGGAGAAGAATGTGTGCATTAGTATAGACACACAAACAAACATACAAAGATCTATAGTATGATCATGAGTTTTCAATTTTATACCTCAGGATCTTCGGAAGCAAAGTTCACAGGAGTAGCGACGTGGAAGACAAGTTCACAGCCAGTTATAGGGGCATCAAATTTGTCTTCTTCCGTCAGATCTGCTCCAAAAATGTTCAATTCTCCCAATTTTTTGCAGTTCTACGAGATGGGATATTTTTTTGGGATCATCTGCTCAAAACATTGGTGTCAGGACTTTCTATTCATGACAGAATCTGAACATTCCATTCCAGTGTCAAAAGCAAAATCATAGAACAGCTTCATCAATACAATTCCAGGGTCATAGGCCCAGCAAGGTTGGAAATCTTTACAGGGTTTGCTTCAAGTCCAAGACATTAGACAGGTGCCAAGGGGGCCATGTGAATATCTCTGAAAACGGCCATTTGTTCTTCTAGTGTTTTCTTTACTGTTATCATTTCGTGTTCAAAGGCCCATAACTGTTTGCTTCTAGAATTGCTTTTAGTCAATCTCGTTTAAAATTAAAACAAAACAAATGAATGCACGTGGACATAAGAGGTATTTAAAATTAATTAAATAAAACAAAACTGAAAATATTCAAGTGAAAGTCGGTTCTTCAAATGTCCAATGTCAAAACCGCAGTTAGGTTTTTCTTCTTCTTCTTCTTCTTCTTCTTCTTTTTTCCTTTTTGTCGATGATGATTGAAGAATATTTGGAGCAAACAGATGTCCTTAAATTCTATAATCCTGACTAAAAATGTCTTTACATTAAATCACCTTAAAAACCAAGAATCAAGTTAAATCTAATCAAAACCCAATTAAGTCCACGGAGATTTAAAACCAACAAGCTTAGAAAAAGGAGTCAAACCGAAGATCAGAATGGTTGCATTTTAGGGTAATAAACAAAGTCAAAAAAAAAAAAAACGAGAGGGAACCTGGATTTCGAACAGTTGTATTAACAGCATATCCCTTGATGAGCAACTGCCTCACGAGCTCAGAAGCCACAAACCCAGTTCCTCCGACAACGCACGCCTTCTTCTTCCCGATTTGATCCATTCCGCTCGCAATTCTCTCTCTGCAACTGATTACTAAACGACCGCTGAACAAAGAAGGCAACGTACAAAACGGGACAGTCGTTTCATTTGGTTCATAACCGCGGCATTAATATGGTCGATGGGTCGTCGTCCCTGTGTGAGTGGAGTCAGTTCAGCTTGAAAGCTAGAAGGTAAGCACGTGATCAGCTGTGGCGCCACCAACTCACCCCAAAGACTTATTTATTTTTTTTTTTTGGTTTCCTTGTTCGAGGGAATCAAAATCTACGATTGCAAATCCTCACACCCGTTCCGGCCAAAAAACAGAAACAAAAAAAAAAAAAAAAATTCCTCACACCCCTTGTCTAGCCCCACCCTGTTTTGTTTTGTAGCCAAAGACCCAATGACGCCATTATATTTTCTCCCTATTTTTCTCTTATTTAGATTTTAATTTTTCAAATAAATAACAAATTCTTTTTTTTTTCGTCAGAACAAAATTCTTGTTTTCTATTAAAGAAAAAAACTACTCCTATTTATTAAATAGCCAGCTACCATCCGATCAAAAAAAAAAAAAAAAGGCCAGCTACCAAGTCAAACAATCAAAAGGATATTTTGTGGAGAAAAAATATTTCTTAAATATATTTATAACTCTTAACTATATATTCCTCTTTGTGGAGAAAATTTTTGATGGGTTGGATTTCTAAAACTCATTAGATTTTTAGAATAAATAATTAAATAAATCCAATCATTTTTAATAATAAAAAATCTTTTTGTTTACAAAATTGATAGGGTTTATACTTATAATTAAGAAGAAAATTCACCAGTAAAGCATATAAAATTAATATAGAATTTTTGTAAATAATAAAAAATCCAATTTTGTATAACAAAAAAAAAATTTACACGAGTCCATATGAATTTATATTTGAGGCTTTTTCATTCATTGAGGATTTTTGATTATTTCAATTTTAAAAATAATTGTACATGAGACTTTCTAAAAAACTATTTATCAGAATTTATTGAACTTGTAAAGCAAATATCGATCAGCCGTTCGTTTGAAATGCTTTCTCCTTTTGTTTCGCACAGAAGATAAAAAATTTATATTTTGCTGTGATTTATATGTTAAAAATAAAAAAAGCATACAAAATTCTAAAAGAAGTCTTATAATTAACATATAGCTTAAAGTGACATTATTTTTTAAATTCCTTATTTATTTCTTCCTCCCAAGTCCCATCATGGACCTTTATTGTAATGTCATATGCTAGTATGGGGGCAAAAAAAAAAAAAACAAAACAAAACAAAAAAAAAAAATTGGTTTCCCACACACAAAAATACTACCCACAATGCGTTTTAAAGAAAACAAAAACAAAGATAATGTATATAATAAAATATGATATAGATATCCCACATGATTAATCCCACTTGCATCTTCTAATACATGAAATAATTGAAAACAAATTTAAAAGGCCGGAATTTTCCCCCTTTTTATTTTATTAAAAGAAATTTGAAACCTTGCTGTTCTGTGTTATTACACCTTTTTTTTTTCTGTTCATCAATTTTGTAAAGATGATTATTATGATTATGTTAGGTTTAGGCTCTCTTCCTATGTGGAAAAATGCACATATAAAAATTTATTATGAGTCTCACTTATTAAAGAGAGTTCAAATTAAGTCATGCGAGAGAGGTCTTACTCAAAAGTGATGCATAGCCATTTAAAAAAAAATAAGAGAAAAGTCATTTTCACATGTTCATTAAATAGTTTCATAAGTTTGCATTTGTGGATTTATTAATTGTTGGATTGGACTAAAATTTATTTAGTTGGTTTAGAACATCCAATCCGTCATATAATTGGATCATTGTTTCGTTACTTAGTGTGGGAGTTATTCTATCTAAACAATAGCATCTAGTTTGAGTGTTTTGCATATTTTTCATCTTCTTTTATAAGCTTGTTGCTTTGGTGCTTGGTTGATTATTTGCACTTATTTGTGTATTTGGCTAAGACTCTCTTATACCCTATTATAGTCATAGTGAAGCTGATTTTCATTGATTTGAATTGGATGACTCGTAATTTTTATCTTTACATTGAGAAATTTTTCATGTTAATAATTTCTTGTGTCTCTGATTAAATTATGCTATTTGTCTTCTATATATTTGTTTCTTTGTTTTTATAAGATTCTAGCAAGTGAATGAGACTACATGTCAAGCCAACTTACATTTGACATTTCAATAGATTAATTATATCAAAATTAAAGTCAACTGATCATGTTTTTTTTCAATCTGATTAACTAAACATTCAACAATATAATATTAAAATAACATAATTTAAGCATAATTTTACGAAAGTCTAAAGTTAACACTTTTGAAACCATAAAAACCAACTTATATTATAAATTTCTAAAATATAAAAACTAAATTAGAAATTAGAAGAAATGGGCGAGCCATCAGCCTAGAGCTTTTGGAAAGTTTGTGTTCTTAACTTCTTATCAGTAAACCATGGACAATAAAATCACAAGGAAAACGTCTAACGGCTGATTTCCCGATTTGGTAGGTATATTATTCAAATGAAACGAAACAAAAGAACATTTTTAAATATGAAAATATGAAATATCATGTCCCTAAAAAAATATTATATAATGATCACATTGCTATAATAAATATTCACTACTAAAACATATTGCAAATGGCAATGGTAATTTGCCACGGTTTTTCTTAAATCAATGAAAATCCCACGTTTTTTTTTTAAAAACCATGGCTACATTTTTTTTTCCTGGAAATAAGAAAAGCTACGGTTTTGTTCTAACTTTAATTTTGATGATCACAAAATGAGAGAAATTTGTGCATTTCAAGGAATAAGCATTTATACCAAAATTAACTTGTGTTTTGAGTGTTTGTAGGCTATAACTTCTTATTTCGAATGAAAAGCTTATTTAGGAACAGTATAAAGTCTCCTTTACTAATTTAATTAATTCTAAAATTCAAGTAATCAAGAAACTAATCCAACGGATTATCAAATTTGTAAATTTACAAAACAAGATCCCACATTTTCAAAATTTTCAAAACGTTCTCATACATGTTTATAAATTACAATTTATAGTAAAACAATCTTATGGAAGCATGTAATATAATATTGCAACAAAGCATTTGCATTTTAGTTGGAAAAAAAAAAACATCATTTCATAACAGTGACATAGAGATGTGTCGCGACTTGTTATACGTGTGCCGTGTCACGTTCCTCTATATGTCATGCATCACGGTACATTGCATATTTTTGACAACATTGTTGTTGTCATTTGACAATAATTGGAGCGAACTTTTGATGTGCCCTACTTCTCTATTAAAAGTTCAATTGAGGCAATCTAAGTGTTCACAGAGAGCTTTTTCCGAACTTTAGCCAATGGCACATATTTCATAATCAAATTATTTCTTAGTAAAAACTTAGAAACCCATTTCTCAATTTGCTTCTTCTCATAACTCAAGCACAACTTGGGTGTCCTAATGTCACTCCAAGTGCCAAAAGCCTAAACTACACCTTAGATCACACTCAATAGACTATAACAGACCTATGTAATATACCACATCATACAATTAACACATCCAATACATTTTTAATGCTCAATCTCTTAATCATAAAAACAAAAAGAGGAGTCCTAATTTCATAATCATCGTACATAATCAACATAAATTACCTATTTGCTTACCTCTCACTTGCACTAGTAAGTAACCATGGATTATCCTAGCTGGCAACATCAAAGTAAATTATACGCATAAGTACTCAAATTAAATGAGGCTTACAATTTAGGATGGAAATCCTAAGTCTCAATTTGTTTCCCTCGATATTGTCCTAATGAGCTAGCTCTTTTAATATTAAAGAGAGATGAGTGAGTATAACCACTCAATAATCAAGGTTTGTCTAATTATACTAGTGGATGGATATCAACTAATTCATATGCAAGGGGCTATCATGATCATACTCATATCAAATTAACTTGTTTCAAACACGTAATTGCATTTTTCATCATCACCATACATTTTCATAATCTATAATTTCATTTTCACAACTAGGTCATTAGTCACATATATTATCATATGTTTCCAATATAATTTATATAATATAGACAACCATATGTTCTTTTGTCATAATATGTATAATCAAACCTCCCTTATATCTTCTTTATACCTCTACCATGAAACTGTGGGCTATTATACACTAGAATCATCTATGTCACAAGACTACCCTAGCCATTCGTGCATGAGAAGCTACCTAGCCAAGGTCGTTTGACTCCCTTGTGGGTCACGGTTTCCTCTAAATCTCTTACAAGGTTGTTATTCTCCTTAAACTAACTTCCTCATCGAGTAAGCAAAACTAAAGTAAGCTTAAGTCCCTTATTATACAATAGAACAGTTCCTCATTGAACAAGATAATGGCAAACCATCAAGCTCTAATAGTAACCTTGCCATGTGGATTTTAAACTCACTGCTACTCTTCTCAAGCAAACTCCTGCCTCTCATGATCATTTAATGCATAAATGCAATATCACATGGCATGTAAAGTACTCAATGTATAAGCTGATTAACATCATCATTGTACTCATGTCATAAATGAACATCACATAAACACATATCAAGCAGTCATTAAACTCCACTTCACTTTACTTCATTGACCTTTTCACCATACACACTCATTGAACTCCATAGACATTACATCATTGAACTCTACAAAAACCATATCATTAAATTCCACAAGGATTATGACATTAAACTCCACAAAAATTATTTCATAAAACTCCACAAAATCATGTCATTTTTTAATATCTCACAAATCATAATATTTGTTTTCAAATATTTTATGTCACATTTGCATTTAAGATAATTTCATATGATTCAATCATAGTATACAATTCAAGAAATTAATTAACACACAACGTATAAGAGAGATTTCCCCCGATTACCTCAAATCTTTAAGAGATCAAAGGTTTACCCATCAAATACATACTTCTAAAGCTTCATAAAGTTTGAATGGTATCAAATTGTGATCGCTCTACATTTAATCACAACATCAATAATCAATATCTAATTCAACACTTCCAAACTCTCAAAACTCAATATCCTTATATATGAGGATACCCATAGGATTTATTAGCTTTCTCTAACTCACATTAACTTCATTGAACTCTCAACTAGCCATTAATGGCTTCTCATTACTCAACCACCTTATTTATGATGAATTTTAGGTTTATCGCTTTTAACTATCAAAAACACAAAAAGCCATAAATGCTAGGTTTAAATAATTTAAACAACTTTCATTAACTCTATTTAAGTTAATAAGTTTAGACTCATAGCCTTGATTGACTAAAAATTATCTTTCTCACATAAACCATCACTCAAAATTTAGAGAAAATGGGAGAAAAAGGAAAAAGGCAAGCTTGGTACACTTACCTTGGATGTTATCAAGCTCTAAATTGCTTCTAATCCTTTCACTTAGCAAACCCTAGTATAGGTTTTCACGTGCTCCTTGTTTCCTCTTTTTTTCTCCTCTACCTTTACCTGTTTCACACCATGTGCCACGGAATTTTGTACAGAGAAGGGACTCTTGCATTTAGGTAGCTCTTACATCGCAATACATGGCACATAACCATTTCTCTTTGTCTTTCTTACTTTTTAATGCCCAAGTGGCCCGATTTAAAAGAAATTCAAGGAGAAAAATTTAAAGCTCTCTTATTCAAAGGAAAACTAGGGTACGTCTCAATCTCAAGCCCCTGTTTCTAAGACACATGTTTTAAGATCATATGAAAGGACCCTAAAAAATGCTGCTTCTTTAATTCCAAGCTCTAGTAATCTAAATATAGGAGAAGAGAATGTTCAGAGCAAGCAAAAGAGGAAAGGAAAAGAAAAGTTGATTGTGCTTCAAATAAATTAGGTAGATCAAAACTATCAGGATCTCTATAAAGGAGTTATTTGAATTTGATATGAGAAAATGGCAAGTAAGAATGTTGGGTTAAGCTGGTTTATAGATTTCAAGGTTCTAGAAGAAAATGCATATAATGTGAAGAAGGTTGTGGAGCCTTACATGAAGTTGAGAGATGAACTATCCAATGTGTGAAGAAGTTATAAGAGCTTTCTATAGCTCTGTTCATCTATTTCAAGATGGTAAAATTATCAAAGCTAAGATTAGAGACGAAGAGTTTGACATCATATAAGCTTACCTAATCAAACTTCTAGGATTGCTTATTAATGGATTGATGCTAAAGTTATTAGACTTCAACTTCACCAAACCTATTACGTAGAAGAGATTGGTGCCTTCTTGGGAGCCTATTGACTTGCTGGTGTCTAAGCCAGCCTCTATTCCTCTAACACACATAATAATTCACCATATTTCTAGCTAGAATGATCTTAGGTAAGCAAACTAGTCTCAACAATCTCAATCAAGAGAACTTCATTTATATAAATGCTTTACCCAAGGATTTGAAGATTAATGTAACTTTAATCATTATGGAGAGAACAAGGAAGTTGGTTTCCTTGGATCACCAAAAGGCTGAAAAGTATTTGCTTTATGGATCTCTCATCTCCATAATTTTAGATGATCAAAAAATCAAATATTTAGAAGATGGATAAAGGTTACTGGGTTGATGTTATACATAACATCCTCATTTTTAAACTAAATTAATTAAGCTTGAATTAGATTAAATTAAGTTTATTAGTGAGGTACATGGCTAGAGAGGTCTAATGGATGTGTTTGGTTTTAATTTCAGCCTTAAAAGCAGGTCCGAAAGAGAATCGAGTCACTCAAGAATGAAAAGAGGAAAGAAATCTAATGGGTAAGGCTTTGTGCCATACGTCACTGCTTATAGATCAGGCTATCGCGGTGTATATATGTTGAAACACCTGGGGGAGATGCTTTTTGTACTATGTGCCACAGCACATAGACACTTTTCTGCAAAATAAGAATACGAAATGATGCAATAAAGAAGGAGAAACAAACATATATGAAGGAAGGACAAAAATGCTCTGCTAGGGCTTGAGGAATCTGAACACTTAAAGTATTTAGAACTTATGAACATTAAAGGTAAGCTTCCTGCACCTAAATCTGCCTTCCTTCTTTCATGTTCTTAATATTAAAAGTCAGAGTTTGGTTGATAATGATGATTTTCAGTATATAAAGGCTATGGGTTCAAACCTATTAACTTAAGTAGTGTTAATGGGAGTAGAAGAAGCTAATGAAACTTAATAGTTATGGATTTATGATTATTGGTGGTTGGGGAACATTAATATGTAAAAATCCACCATAAATATGACGGTTGAGAATAATATGTCTCTATTAATGACCATGAAAGAGCTTAATGATATTAATGAGGGTTAGGGGAAGCTAAAAAATCCTTATGGGTATTTTTATAAGAGTAAAGAATGAGTCTTGAGGGTGAAAAAGTGTTAAGTTAATAGTAAAAATTAGCTCAAATATGGATGTTGATCTATCATATTGTAAATGTTTATAGAGTAACCTTATTGGCACCATTCAAGCCTTTTGGAAGCTTTGAGAGTGAGTATTTGAGGGGTAAAACCTTTGACCTCCTAAAGGTTTGAGGTAACTGAGAGAATTCAATCTTGTTTTTTTGTGTATTAATTAGTTATTGATTGATATTTGATAATTGAATTGTGTGAGATTGATTGAAATGCAACTGTGGCATGATTTGTTTAAAAAACCCACTATGAGGTGGTTATCTAATGTCATTCAATGATTTTGAAATTATGGAATTCAATAATTGTGCATGTGTAAGGTACAATGATTATGAAAAATATGGAGTTTCATGACTTATTTTATTCAGAGTTCAATGATGTGAATTGGGATAAGATACAACAATTATGTATTAGACGAGTTCAATGACATATATATTGTGGAGTTCAATGATATGTGTTAAATGTGAGTACAATGAGATGATTGAGTATGTTTGAGTAATGAATACTTATATGCGATGAGCTATTGCATATCTATGTGTTACATGATCATAAGAGGCAAGAGTTCGCCTAGGAATAGAAGCAGGGAATTAAATTCATGTGGTAAGGTTCTCATCTGAGTTGATGGCTTACCTCGATTGTTTATTACATATTGTCCCACTTGTTTAAGGAGGAATTATCCTACTAATTCAATGTTAGACTTAAACCTAACTAGCTATCCACCGGTTTAATAAGGAAGCTATTCTAGAGAGAATGACACCCCATAGTGTAAGAAAATGGGAGAAACTGTGTTCCATAAGTGAGTTGGGAAAACATTGGCTAGGTAACCCCTTACATGTGTTTAGGCTTAGAAAGTCTTAGATCGTAGACTATCCCAATATGTTATAGCCCACGATTTCATGTTAGAGGAATAAGGAGGTTATAAGGGAGGTGCAATCATGCATATAGTGAAAAAGGGCACATGGTTCTCTGTATTGTGACCCTAATGATGAAAATCATGAATTTAGCCCTAATCCTTTGTGAGTATACATCAATTGGTCATGTGATAAATTCTCTTCTTATATGAAAGCTATTAAAAAGCCTTATTTCATAAGTATATGCTATTACGCCTGGAAATGTGGACTCATGCTCTTAAACATGTTACATGATTTGAAAATTGATTGTATTTTTCCACTTGTATTTAAACTAATTGATATGTATTAGTGTAAGTTAATTGGACCTTGGTTACTGAGTGGTTGTACTCACCCTACTATCTTCGATATTATAGGGAATAGCTCGAGAAAATTGAATAGAGGAAAATAGTCAGAGGCATAGGATTGTGATCATATTAGTAGGCCTCTTTATTTTAAGTATTTATGTGTAAATGATGATTGAAATTGCCAATTAAAAATTATCCATTTTGTGTCTCACTTGCATTATGTGTTTTATGAGTTGTGATTGTATTTTAGGCCTTAGGGTATGTGTATATGTTTTATGTCATCTATAGTAGGAGCAAAATACTAGTGAAAGTAAGAATTAAGCATAACATGTGATGTTTATGAATTATTTGATGAAATAGGTGATTTGAACTCCCCATTCTATTTTTTAAAATTAAGGGGTTGAGTGCCAAAATATGATTTGTAAGTGTTATATCTAAGGTGGTATGTTGCACAGTTTCATTTTAGTCTATGGTATGTGGTTTAAATGGTATTTCTAGCCTTTGGCTTGTGAATGATGTTTGGACACTTTTTTTTTTGTGAAAAATATTGTAAAAGTGTAAGTTTTAAAAAAAGTATCTAAATTTTGAATGAGTAATAATTTGAGTTTGTAACCCAAGCCATTAGTTAGAACTTGAAAAGAGCTTTTTATAGACACCTAGTTCGCGTCAATCGAACATTGGATAGAGGAATAGGGTGTATCGAAAGTTACCCTAAAAGCTGTCAATTTGACAGCAAAAATCTGCTATCATGAAATGTGCAATATGCCGTGATACATTGTGTGATCTGTGACGCTTGTTCAATGAGCCATGACACACATCTCAAATTTTACAAAATCTTTGTTTTCTGATTCTTTAGTAAATATACTAATTCTTGAAATGATCTATTGCTTCCGCATAATTATTAAATCCAATTTGTCAATTTATGAAACCTTTCGAAATGATTTTAGTTTTGAAAACTTAGGATCCCATTTACCTTGAGCTAATCCCTTAATTAAGGAGTTTTAGAGTTAATTATGGTTTTAAGAAGGAGGATATTACATTATGGGAAACACAACCTTAAAGAAGATGAAGCCATTAATCGTCAAAGAAGGTCAGGGGGAGGCATCATCATTTGTAGCACCAATAGTTCTACTTCTTATGCTCAATCCTCTTGTACTAAGAGAAGAAGGCCAGATTCGAGTACTTATGTGCCTATCCAAGAAGAAGAGGTTATGCCTAATATGGATGCTCACACAGTGACATGGTTGGGTAGAAGATTCAAAACCTTATCTAAAGTGTTCACTTTGTCTGTAGAGAGGGCAAATTGAGATGTACAGATTTAAGGGCTAAAGTTGAAGTTTACAAGGCATATGTTAGTAGTATAGGAGAATCCTTAGAAGAAATGAAGAATTTGGTTAGAGGAAGAGAAAGTTACCCTAGGATGCCTAAACCTAAGCATGTCTCTATGCATTACCATAAAGACTTCTTCTCAAGGCTTAAAGAAGTAGAAATTTAATGATCTTGAGTCTCACATAGAGCATGATAAGCAAGAGGATAAGGTGATGCAGCCTACTAATGGTGAAATTGGGCAAGAACATGTGATGGTAGAAGAAATTCAGGCTAAGAAAAGTGATATGGCAAAGGATATTGGCCTTGATGCCATAGCAGCAATTCCTTAACCATATGATAATTTTAATTAGGTTAAACACTTTGAGGTTGAAATCTCCAATGAGTCTCAGTTGGCTAGTAACAATGCCATCAAGCCTCCTGGTGTTACAACTAAGTAACTGTTTATGGATTTAATGAAGAAAAATCACCAAGTGTTGGAGAGTTCCCAACCACTTACTATGTTGCTTGCCTATAGAGAAATAGTTCATTTATCTCCTCAATTTATTCCAAGGCCATCATAGGAAGAAATTGAAGCCAAAGTCAAAGCTACAAGCCCTATGACTCCAATCACTTTACCTTCTCATATATTCAAGGATGTTGATCTGACTCCTAAGTCCTTAGATGATGACAAAAATGGGATAAAAAGGGAAAGAGTTTGATTGATTTCACTGAGAAAAAGGGAAAAGAAGTGCCTAAGAAAAAGCTAAGTCAGAGAAGTTTAAGAAGACTTATGATATTATTGAAGACTTAGGTAAGGATAAAAATCAAGGCAAGCTAATAATAAGGAAGGTTGTTGTGAGAAAGAAAATAAACGCAACTTGTAGGCCAAGAAAATTCAAGCTAAGAGTTGTTAAAGAGAAAGTGCCAATACCTATAATTGTGCTAGCTATTCCTCAAAACCTTCCAAGCTTTTGCCTAAGTCTTTAGCTTTTACAAATCCTCCTCTAGCTACCTCACAACCACAAATTAGCATAATCACTGATGATTTTGTGAAAAACTTCCTGGCTAAGATGGACTTAATCAAAGTAAACAAGGATCCCTTGATCATGAAGCCAAAGCCTTAAGTCTTTTTGATTTTTATAACTAAACTTGAGCTTAATTATTATTGTCTTTACTATTTCTATGTATTTACCTTTGTCTTGTACTTAACTTTTATCTTGTAGTGATCTTTAATACAAGTGTATTATTTAGCTTATATCTTGTGTTATTTATGTTATCTATTTGTTATATGTTTAAAGGGGAGGCAAACTCTCTCAGGACTAACAAAGTGCATCAAGTTTTATCATCATTAAAAACAGAGGAGAAATGTTGAACATTGGTTCTAATAATCACAAAATGGGAGAATTTTGTATATTTCAAGGAATTATAATTGAGGTTAATGGCTTGTAAGGAAAAAATGGTAAAATTGTTGTAAATTTGACTTATGGTCCTTATTCTCAAATAAAGCCTCTATTCCTAAATAGCCAAGAAACTCAAAACTGATTCAAGGTTAAATTGAAGTGAGTTTCCTTCTAAGGTTAAGTATTTGACTTAGTCTTATTCTTATATGGACCAATTTTACCATTTAAAGAAGTATTCTAGTAAGACTTAGCATCAATTTCACTTTTTGATAGCTTCTATGAGTTTCAGTTTCAATTTTCCTTATTTCGGAATGAGATAGCTATTTTGAAACAGCTTGTTCCTATACCTTTTCTTTATTCCAAAGTAACCATGTATTCTTACTGTCACGCCCCAAAAATTTAAGGCGTGACCGGCACGGAATATGTGTATAAAAACCCATATCCCTTAAGCCTTAAACAAATATACTTTGGTCCATGCAAAACTATAGGCATATTTTTATTTTTTTTATTTTTTTTAGAAAACTTTCATATAAATAAGACTTCTTAAATGTATGACAAAGAACAATAATAATCAAATAAAAGGATCTCGCTCCCTACTAAAATATATACAGTCTTTAAAGAAAGACGAGAATCCTACCTACATTATGCGTGGAGCAATTAGGACCAGGCCATGAAATTAATACAGGGTTCAAATTTTTATCAAGCAAAACTTGTTCGAAATAATTCTTCCACTCCACTTTAGTGATAAAATGCCTCAAGTAACACCTTGATATACAAGCCCAATTTATACTACCTGAGGCCAAAATTTATTTTCCAGTGAATAACGTCCCAACAATAAATAATAAAACATAAATAAAATGAAAAGTTCAAAATGGATATGTAAGTTAAAGAAACAAAAATTTCTGAAAAATTCAATAAACTTCATAATAAAATGTCTCTATAAAAATTCAAAGAAAATCTCAAATCATTGAACTATCGTAGCAACTGATAATATCACTTGATTTTTTTTTTAAAAAGCACGTAAATGAAATAAATATTTATAAACAAATTACTAAATAAAAATTAATGGAATATAAAATCATCAAATAATTGGATTCATAATTATAGAGACTTATCAGAACAATTAACAGACGTGGACACACAGTCCACGGGGATAAATAACCAAACGCGGCTTATACCACGAAAACAAACGTGGACACACAATCCACAAGGGCAAATAACCAAACGTGGCCGAAGCCACGAAACAAACGTGGACACACAATCCACGAGGGTAAGTAACCAAACACGGCTTATGCCACGAAAACAAACGTGAGTATGATGTTCACGAATAACCATCCCTCCGTTCCACGTGCGTTGGCCATCGCACAGGGTTAGCACCTCCTATGAACACCCTGCTAGCTAGGTGTACCATGGCGCGCCAAGGGCTAATGGAACTGCCGTTAGCAATCAGTGTTCTGTACAAAGTCCCTTTTTAAAACCATTTTTCAAACATGCGAGAAAATCATCACTTTCAAGATACAATTCTCATTCTCAAAAATCAAACTCGCATGAATATTTTTCAGCATTAAAACTTGCCAGAATCAAATTTCATATCTAATGCTTATGCTTACATTTATAAGAAAAAAAAACTTTCAACTTCGAACTCGTATGAACCATTCTCTGTATCAATTCAATATTTGATAAAATAAAAATCTCATAATCAAAGTTCAAACTTGACTTGATTGATCAAATAACATTTCAATTTTGTAAAGCTAATTTCTCAAAATAAAGAATGTTAATCAACAAATATCCAATAACCGCATTAATGCTATTAAAATGATTTCCAGAAAAACGTAGTATTTTAGTAAAGGAAATTTCGATTGAAAAAAAAAATCAGTTGGGACGCTATTCACTTACCTGTAATATCCTCAAGGCTCCAAACTCATTTCGTATGACTCTTATTTGAGCTTCCCTCTTTCCAAACATCCTATAATATATGATATATAAGACTTTATTACACCTTCTATAAATTACAAAGGTTTCCTTCTACTTCTAACACAATCCCAATTAACTTTCACTATTTAAAATTCCAAAACTGAAATTCATATCTTAAATTTTTGTCCCGTTGTCATCATTTATATCACCAATTTTCTCCATGTCGCTTTAACCATGCCAATTTATTTACTTAAGATATAAAACTCTTTCTAGCTTTGCATCCAACGTCTTAGATACATTATTTCTAATCACTCAATTAACACTTTCTAATATTCAATCTCTTGTCCACAAGTTATTGCTAACCATACCATTCCCAAGAATTCAAATAGTTTACAAATAGCTTACACAAACTAATTTCTACACAATACCAAGCTTAATTCACAAAATACTAGCATCCAAGTCATTTATATCTCCATAGAGATTTAATAAGCTTTGAAAAACACAAACTCAAGCAACTCCCTCTCTAATAAACATTTCATCGAACATTTTATAGGCACTAACATTTAACTTTTAAATTTTGATTCTTTATCCAAAGCTCATTTCAATCATTTCTTCAACATCAACCCATTTAAAAGAAAATCATTTTAAGTCAAAAGCTCAATCCCATACATATCCTCATCCTACTCTTAATAATTTTTTTTAATCTTAATTTAGCATCCCCCTACCTGTTCATCACGGCAGCAACAGCACAAGGGAAAAAAGCTTACAATTTCGACCAACACATCACCCACTCACGCACTTAGTACCATTAGGAAGAAGAGCTCAATACTTCTAACCTTAATCACACACACAACGCAGCAAGGAAGAAGAAAATTTTCATGAGCTATACAGGGGAGAGGGAGCTCGATAAAACCACAGCACAGCACAATCGAAGAAGATAAATTCTGATTTTTTTTTCTATGGTCACTAGTGGCGGGCGAAAAATAAAGATGAAAGGAGAGGAAAGCTAGATCACTTACACATATTTACACAGATGCTGAAGAAAGAAAAATGATATGGAATAGGGGAGAGCTGGACGAAGTACTGTGCACTACCCACAATAAGGATTCTGGCGTTCTCAAGGTTGCTGGCGACTGGACGAGTAACAGGGATGAGGGCAGAAGATAAAGATCTCGAAGCTACTGGAACCAAGAAAAATCTCCAACTCTGTTCCTCTGCTCCAGAACGCGTATGCACCGCCGAAAAGAGAAGAAAAGAAGAGGAAAAATGCGGAAGACTTGGCTGGAGGCAAAATAACGAGAACTCACCGGAAAAATCGAACCAAAAAAATTGAAGAGGAACAGAGGGAGACGGCATCAGCAAAACCCCCCAGTCGAAGGATCCAGAAAATGGTATTATATCTGTGCGTGCGTCTGACCGAGAGGGAGGAAAATAAAGATCTGGATATTAGGAAATTGTGAAAATTACAAAAGAGGGCACAACATTTTCCTATAATAACATAACAAACACGGGCACTTTTGTAATTTTCCTAAAATTTTAAACTAATAGAATTTAACCCTTTGCTTAAAAGAAATTCAAACTCTGAATCTTTAAATAAACTATTAGTATAAGTTTCACTAAGTCACCATTCTCTATTTACCATAAAATTTATCTAAACATATAATTAGAAGAATATTTTTATTATTATTGTTATTATTATTATTATTATTTTGTAAATTTTAGGTCATTACACTTACCTTCATAAATTCTTTATTTTAGAATAACCTCCTTATTCTAGTATAGTGGTTACTTTCTCTAAGCTATGACCTATTTGTGTTATTCTAGAACATGTTTCTTTATTCAAGAATAATCATCCCTATTCTATAATAAACCTTCTTATTGGGTGTAATATTCCTTATTTGGGTATAGCATCTATATTCCCAAATAATGCTCCATAAATCACTGTCTTTTACAAAAATTTATTTCAATATATGTGAGATATTTCGAAATAGTGAACATTGTGCTATCCATCAAACATTCTTGACTATTCTGGTATAAGCACCTTTATTCCAAATAAGCTTAAACAATGTTGCTTTGTTTTATATGTTTCATTCAAACTCTTCAAATCTCACACTATACTCTTTCCTTTCACTCTCTATGAGTTGTTTTAGCTTTATAGTCTTCCATGAAACTTTTTAAACACAACTTCAAGTTAGATTCAACATTTAATAATTCTTTGGATATCCTCATTCCCAAATAGCATCATTCTTCTGGTATAAACTCTTATTTACTTTTTGTTAGAATATTATTGCAAAGAGTCATTACTTTTTATACTTGTAGTGAGAGAGAAACTTCATTGTAAAGCATTATACCATCGCCTCATTTCTACAGAAACTCAGAAGAGAGAATAATATGACTCTAATGGATATATTCATGTATCTAACAGATCAATTATGAAGAACACTATAAATAAATGCATTTATGAAGATGGTGAAGAGAACAAACAATCGACTTAATACATGAGCATATTTATTTATTGCTTAACCTACCGTTTGTTGTAATATTCATTACAAGTAAGTTTCATAATTGTAAACTAACTCTTAGGGAGAGTATTTGACAGTAGTAGTTCATTCTTAAACTTACTCTATTTATTCCTGTTTTCTATTTTAAAATAAAGTATCTTAAGTTCAAGGAGCTTAAGAGGGTTTAATCATTATCTTTGTAAGAAGGTGTGATTTAGACTTAAGTATAAGTCTGGAATTGTATTGAGCAACCAAGAGCTTGACTTAATCTTGGTTGAATAAGTGGAGAAAATCTCAAGTGCAACTTGGAGATTGGACGTAAGCTCAAGTAATTGAAGTTGAACCAAGATAAACAAACTATGTAAGCTACTCTTCCCTACCCTCTTAAGCATTCGATGATATCTTTCTATCTTATGTTTTATTTTCACAATTATTATTCAAATATTTACCAATTCACCCTCTCTTGGGTAGACTTTCAGGTTTTTAGAAAAACTTGGCTTTAGCCACAGTTTTTAACAAAATTTTCGTTGTAGCCATAGTTTTTAGAAAACCGTGGCCTTTTACCCATACATTATAAATATCCCACCCTATTTCAATTTTCACTTTCACACTCTTCTTTCTCAATACGTAGGTGTGCTGCTGCCTTATTTTTATTTTTATGTATTTTCTTTTTTTAGGTTATGTTTTTATGTTTAATATTTTCATTATATATTTTCATAAACTTGAAAATGTTTCTAATTTGCTGTTAATATTTGGCATTTTGCTAAATTCTTATGGTAATATATTTCTTTTATTTAATTTTATATTTTTATTAATCCCTTTATATTTAAATGTTTGATCGTATAGTATACCATGTATAGCATTTAGTTCATTTTTTAATAAGTTTATGATATTTATGCATATAATAAATTATTAGTTGAATATTTGATCTTGAAGGATGAAATATGACATTGATTTACATAGTGGTATTTTATTAGTTTTAAATTTCTTATTAACTATTTTTATGCTATATATAGAATAATTTAAATATTAAATTTATGTTTAAATTAAATTTTTTATGCACTACTTAAATTTGTGCTATGCTTGTTGAGATTTTTATTTTTACCATGTTTATATTTATTTAAGAATTAAAAAATATGTTTAAATTTTATTCTTAAATAAAATTTGTGGAACTCTACGAAGTAACTTATTTAGATAAAAAGGAGAATCCTTGCAATAAAAAAACAACTGTAGGCATAGTAAGATAATGATTAGTTTCTTAATGATTAATTGAAAAATAAATAAATAAATAAGTCAAATTTTTTAATTTATCTTTTTTTAATTTTTTTCTTTAAATAGGAAAAAGTTAAAAAATATGAAAGTCAATATTCATCATATTCTAGTATTAGTAATGATATTTTAGTTCAAGTTTTAGGCCCAAAACACTATAGACAAGTGAGGAGATTAGGATTAAATTCAATATTGACACAGGTATTCGAACATTCTCGTTCAAGTCAAGTTGGATCAAATCCATCATAGAAAATGAAATGGATTAAATGAAAATAAGGGTATCACAAGTGGTGGAGCAAAACAAGAGATTGTTAGAAGAGTTACAAGAGAGAGAACTAAGTTACAAGAGGGAAGTAGACATGTCGTCTGTAGAAAAAAAAGGTTGGCTTTGGAAAGAGAAAGGACAGCTCTAAAAAAAGGAAAGGTTAAAGGATAGAGAAAGGAAGGAACAATTTCTGATCATTCAAAAAGAAATGGAAGAAAGAATACTAAAATTGATGGAAGTGAAATGGCAAATATGATGTAAAGTCTCCTTAACTATACTCCAATTAATTCTAAATTCAAGGTAATTAAGGGTCTAACTTCAAAAAGGATTACTAAATTTGTAATTTGTAGAAATAGGATCCTAAGTTTTTAAAATTTAAAATTACTCAAAAATTATTAACAAACTTCTAATCAAATTAAAATATTATCTCAAAAGCATATGATACCTCGCATGAGTGAAAAGACTTAAAATCATTTGAAAAATATCAAGGAATGAAAAACAAAGCAACGCAATATGCATATGCATCACAACTATCCCTCTTTATGCCATACCCCACAGTGTAGATACCATGTGTAGTAGCGTGTTGTGTAATGTCCGCCTTGATATTACCAAGATAACACACACACATTATTGTGATAACTCGAATTAAATAAAATCCTCTTAAGAAGTTACCACAATTCAAGGGTTCAAAGATAATTAATTTAAAACATTGGGATATCAAGGAAAATCCTTTTATTTTAAAATATTGTTTAAGCTCAAACCATAGTTAAAAATCAGTTAAAAACAAATACGAAAGTATGGGAATTAAATCACTTCAAAATAGGTTGAAATAGGGCATCTTGCCCTTATCTGGTCAGTCCATCGCAACGCAAGTCGTGCCCGTCATGGCGGATGGCATAGAGGGATGGATCCCTCAAAGGCCTCTTGCACCGCAGCATAACAACCACTTGCCCTACTGTCATGACATCTCTCTGAACTTTCGAAACGTGCTATTTCACCATTCAACATTAGATTTAAGCGGTTCAAGTGTTCACACGAAGCTCTTTGAGCCCTCTAGCTAATGGCATCGGTTCCACAGTCAAACAATCATTCATTTAAAAGATAAATACCTAAATCTAAAATGGTTTGTTTTCACAACAGAACACACACCATATTGTTCAATTCACAATACCAAATGCCATTAGCTCTGGAGACAACTTGACCATAAACCACACACCACATAATAATTCAATCATAACACACAATTAATTAATCATGCTTAAAATGACCATCAAACCCCCAATTGACAATAACATAATGGGGCAGATAAAATTTAACACACAAATTAATTAGTCATTTTGATACTCAAAATACTTGAAATATATATAACTTGTAAATATAACTTGGCCAAGCACACACTTAATCCACCACATCAATCTTAAACTAAGATACACACATTTATTATAAATTCATACAAGTGATATCCAAATAATATCATGTTCTTAAGTTGGTAATTTTTAGTGACAATATTCATTATAATACACAAAAAGAGATAGGGAAGAGCTATATAATGATCCTCTTCACTCTTCAAATGCTCCTTCCTTCCCTTTGCCGCTACTAGAGCTCTCACTTATAAAATTTAACCATAGGGTGAGATAAACATCTCAGTAACCAATATAGTTCATAAAATATTTATTACTACAAATAACCATGAAAAAGTATCCAAACTATAGTAATAATAAGTATACCATAATCATGAGATAAGTGTATTTTTTCACAACAAAACACATAGTTTCATACTAGCATGATCATCTAACCATCAAATTTACAATGCTCTCCGACATGAAACTATAGGTTCTCCTGGATCATCCATTTGTTGACCCAAGCACACTTTCAGTGGTAGAAATACCAAGCCAAAGGTAATTTAACCCGCCTACGGACTATGGCTTTTTTCTCTTCACACACTTGTGATAGAGGCATCATTAACTCCTAACCACACCCTAATGGGTACCAGGAAGTTGCCAGACTACTCGGATGTCTTATGGTAATAGTCCCATATAATGCTGCACTGTATAGATTTTTTACTCACATATCTCCACACACATATATCCCCATATATCTCGAGTGAATTCCTACCCCCTATGATCATACTCTTTCACAATTTCTACTACTTTTCATTACATTTCCACATCACAAACTTATATACATAGTATATACATTTCATTTAAAATCAATAACCATTTACAAATCAATTTTCATACTAAAATCATTTACAATGTCAAATTATGCATAAAACTCTTTAAAACCACAACTTTATCATTAGTAATTACTTCTACACAGTTATAATAGTTAATAAACACAATAAACTATATGGTTGCCTTAACCCTTTGTCACACAAAAAGGGTTATCGTGGCTCAACGTTAGCTCCACACATTCTATACGCACGATATGGCCTGAGTAATTGCTCAATCTATACCAATAAGTGACAACCGTCAATTATCACTCTAGATAACTCTGAATTCTCTAAGTTCTAAGTGTCTAAAATACTCAAATTCCTTTTCTAACAACATCAACCATTCCTACACACTCTAACTATCCTATTAAACATTCCAACACACCAAATTCGCTAATCAATGTCTCACATTATCTCAAAATCCTCAAATTATACTTAGGGTTTGTTTAAACCCTTACTAAAAATTCTCAATCACTATAAAACTTATAAATTTAAAGTTAGAAGCTTGATTTAACTCCTTAAAGATATTAAATAAACTAATGGGTTTAGTTTAAACCTAAGGGAACTGAAATCAATGCCCCCATTATCACAAATGTTCAAATTTTTGCATAAAAAAGGGAGAAGAGGGAATGTACAACTTACCCAATGGTGATTCAAACTCCAAATGCCCTTAAAGTAACCTAAGGATTGTGTCCCAGCAAACTATAAGCTCTCCTCCGTCGCTCTCTTATTATCTCTCTCTTTTTTCTCTTCTATTTTTGATCTGTTGTTTACATTTGATAAGTACAGATTTTGCACGTGCATTGTGGTGTATTGACATGCCTGCCACGGCACATGACATAGAAAAGTCTATAAAATTTTAAACTCCCTTCCATGCTATGGCGCGCTTGAACTTCGATCTAGCCCTCTTCTAAAACTGTCCAATAATCCAAAAATTATATTAGTCTCCATAAATCTCGCTAAATAATAATTTATCTAAATTAACTAAGTTATCCTTAAAATATTGATAATTACTAATGAGAAGACTTAGGATGTTATGTGTTGCACATATCAAACAACAGTTTTGCCATCATTTGATAACAACTTGAGGCAACTTCTGATGTGCCCTATTTCTCCGTACGACATCCAAATGAGGTGATCGAGGTGTTTACAAAAAGCTCTTTTTATAAATTAGCTAATGCCATAGGTTTTACTTTCAAATTATGTCACATAAGGAAGACAGACATCCAAACACATTTTCACAACTAAAGGATGTCTAAAATCCTATACATGTGTTAAAAGCAATTCTTAACACCCATAATATACTTAAAGGACTTAAGACTACCTATATAATACACTACATGCATATATACTCAACAATATCACATTTTATTCCTTAACCCCTTTAACACTAAAAACAGAAAGGGGGGGTTTTAACATTGCATTTTTCAATTAATATTCATAATTGTAATCAAATCAACATTCATACACTTGCACTAGCATTTGAACCCTATTAACATTTTAAACAACTTATGTACAACATCTTAGGACCCAAAATACATCTTACAATTATAAATAATAACATAGTGCAAGTATAAACATAAATGCATCCTAATTAGCAATATTTTGATTATTACATAAAAATAAATGAAGACAAGAGGCTTTACAATAGGAACCCGAGATTTTTAAGCCTTTGGAACCTTTTTGCTTTTAGCACCAAGATTGAAGCCTGTAAATATTAAAAGAGAGGGGTGAGTATAACCACACAATAACCAAGGTACACAATAACCAAGGTACACTTATCCTATGCAGTCTCATATCAATTGATTAAAGCATATAAAAGAGAGTTTGGATACTCAAACATATGTGATTATACATAACGCGAGTTGAACTTTTATGATTAAACTCATTTTCATATTTCATAATTCAAATCACAAGGTATATTGCCACAGTACTCACAATCTGTGAGAATGATCCAATTCACAACTCTTAGCACATTATCATAATACAGACAATAATACGGCAATAACATATATACTATCACGATTTGCCACAAATTTAACAACCATATGACACGTCAAATATACACATATGAATGATCGATTCCTCCTGATACCCTTCTTATATCTTCTAACCAAAACCATGTTATAATATCAATCAAGGCTCTGTCCTTATGATTGGACCAACCAAACTCACTAATTATGAGATATGACCCAACCAAAGATCATAGATCTCACTTTCAAACCATGGCTTCCCTCACTCTCAAATCTTTAAGATGTCATATACCTTAAACCAACCTCCTTGTATAAATAGGTAGAGATATCTAGGTTCTAGTTCCTTGACAAACTATGGGATAGTCCCTTGATAAACAATGAAACAAGGCTAGCCTTTGTGCATTGGAAGGAGGCGGCTATAAATACCACATGGATTTTCTACTTCTCTCTTGAGGTGAACTCCCGCCAAATAATCATACAATGTTTAATGCTCACTTATTTCATAATTAATTTACTCAACATCAACATATTGGGTTTATGATATATACTACCTAAGTGAGCATTAATATTATTTTTACAAACATTCTCCACTTTACTCAATCATTAAGTTAACTTCTAATGCATATTTTTATGTCAAAATCATCCATATAAACTTAACTACCCCTTATTTCAATACAACTCATAAGGTGAAAATACTTAAAGTTTACTTTGCAATTTTGACCAATTATATTTAATAAAACTCATATGATTCATGACATTTCCCCAATCACAAATTCAATCATATGAGCAAATAATTCATTTTCCATATTACAATTCAATTAACAAACAACTACCTAAGATAGAGTTCCCCTAATTATCTCAAATTTTTAAGAAGTCAAATGTTTACCCCTCAATATATGTTTCCAAGCTTGCTCGTCTAACCCAATATGGTGCATGGGATTGTTGGACATAATGTATTGTGATATTATATTTAGCTTAAGTTTTGATGTGATGATAAATATATATGAGTTAACTATATATATGCCTAATTGTTTTCATATATATAGTATTTAACTATGACTATGGAACAAGTATTCTAAAGTGTTTTTACTTATATTGTTCTATATTACATAAGATTTGGAAAAATGATTTGTATACATCAAAATTATTTTATACTATCATACTTTTTTCTTATCTTGAATTGATTCTATATCTAAGAGTGATTCATAGTATTATCTTTCATAACTTGGAGATATCCATATTAACACTTAGACTGTTCATAATATATCATTAAGATTGTCTAAACTGAAGATAAGAGTAAGCATGAAGAGGAAGAAAGTTGAAGTCATCATTTATATGCTACACTCATGATTGAAGAACATAAAGATAAAAGAGAAGGATAAGCCAAAGAGCTTAAGCACCTTAGAAGTCTTAGACTTGATAGGTATAATATCATTAGACTAGGAGTCTTTATATTAAACTCATTGATTTAGATATGAAGTATTGGCTCAAGATATCTTAAATCAAAACATACATTTTAGCTATTAAGAAAAAGTGTGAGATACAATCATGGTTTTCATCTTTCATCACATATGTCACACAAGGTTTAAAATATTTTGATTACTAACTCCATTAAAGTTTCTAAAGTTGTTCTATTTACTCAAAATGGAGTTAAGTTAACAAATTCATGAACACTTAAAGTCTATGCTTTGAAATGTGAATTGTATAAAAAAAAATAATTTTTGACACATTGGGTAATGTTCATGTCATATCTCTCACTACAAAGATCATTTTAATGTGAAACATATTTCATTTGAAAATAGACTCCAACATATTTTCAATGATAGTTTATTTATTCAAAATGGAGTTCTATTGAGAAAGATATGAACTTTAAAAATGAGTGTTGAGATATTAATTTTGCACAGCATTCAGTCTTGACCTTCATTCACTCTTTTGATCATCTATTGAAATATACATTGATTTTAAGTGTAAAAATTATTTCATTGAAAATTAGACTTCAATATATTTCCAACGGTATATAATTTGTCAAATTTAGAGTTACATTGAGTGAGTTAGAACATTATGAAATTATGTGTTGTAAAGCTGCAAAATCACATGTGAGAGCAAAAGTTACGCACGCGTGATTTAGCACCTATACTCAATCTCGCATGAGAGCACCTTGCATTCACTTGTGAAATAGCACCCAAAAGCTTATTTTCACACTAAATAGCTTCTGTATGCTCAATCACATGTGAAATAACCTGTACCATGCGAGCGAAATGATCTCCAAAAGCCTTATTTTCAACTTAATAAGTTTTATACAAGCAAGTCATGCATGAGGTACTTCCAAACTCACATGATATGTTATTTTTGCTTGAGAAATCTCCAAAACACACATGAAATAGCATTGGTTACTCGCAAACAATTGCATCAATAGCTATATTCACTGTATTATAACATCTCTAAATGGTTATTTGATGTTCTATTACTTATTTCACTCCATAAGCTATAAATTTAACACTTCAAATTGATCTAAGGAGAGTTTAACATTAGAAATCATTGAGCTATGAAATTCATGATCATATTACTTCTTATTATATGAAAATCATTGTTCTTGAGCTAATATCATCTATATCTTCATCATTTGAGTATTAGAGCTTCATTATACTTCTTCATTACTCTTGAAGAGAGTTTCAAGTAAGTGATTCACATACTCAAAACCTTTATAAAGGTGGGAGAGATATTTCTCTTGAAATTAAGAGAGGTTGTTCTCTTCGGAGAAGAAGTTCACTAGTAAAGTGAGTTATTGTAAAGGCTTATAAGTGCCTAAACTGAAATTGTGGATATATCGAGGTGACAAGTACCCACTAAAGCTTGTGTTATAGTAAAGAAATCTCAAGTAGTTGCTTGGAGACTAGATGTAGGCTGAAGAGGAGGAGTTGAAACCAGGATATAAACTATTGTTTGCAAATCTCTCTTCCCTTAACTCTTTATATTTTCAGCAACCTTATTTAATACTATATTTTAGTGTATGAATTGAATTTGATATTTCTACATGCTCTTAAAGATGTTTTCTAAACACTCATACACATATTGAGCTGCAAAAAAAATACTTTAGCACTCTTACTCATATTGCTTAGAACTCAAATTTGCCAAAACGTTCATTTGAACATAGTTTTGCTAAGAATGATTTAAAAGAATTGAAATTTTTTTCAAACACCCAATTCACCCCCTCTTAGGTGTTTTGCCATATCTAACAGGAGTGATTAATCTACAATTAATCAATTCATAGTCATTACATTACTATACAAATAATGTAACCTTTTTTACTCCTATCTCTAAAATATCCAAAGCCCTTGTTTCTCACATTTAGAATTACCCATTTAGAAGTATTAACTCTCTTTAACCCCAATAAATTCATTAAGTACGCAACTTACCATTAATAGCTTCCAACCACTTAAGGACCCAAATTTAAGACTCATTTTTGGACTTTAAGGGTCACCCACCACCATTAATGCATTAAAACTCTTTATTAATGGTTTGAAACTACTCAAATAACTCTCATTAACTCTATTTCCGTCATAGATTTAGATCTATAAGTTATATGGACCAAGAATCAAACTTTCAACACAAATCCTAACTCAAAGCTTCAGAAAATTGGTTTGAGAAGGGAGAAAGAAGAGGTTAGGAATCTTACTATTAGGGTTTAGTAGCTTCAAAATATCTCTAACTTCTTAAATTAAAGCCCTAACAGAGCTTTAAGTCTCTTCCTTCTCTTCTCTTATTTTCTCTTTTCTTTTCTTCTATTTTCGGCATCAGTTTCGGGTCTTATTTTTGTAGAAAATGTATCGTGTGCGCTGGCACTTGTACCATGCGCTACGATATGTGGTTACAGAGAAGGATTTTCATATTCTAATGGCTTTTGTGCCGCAACATGTGGCACATAGTTATTCTTTTTTGTTTTTTTCTTACTTTGATGTTCAGGTGATCCGAACTCATTTTGAACTTAATCTTAGGACTGAAATCACAGCTCAAAACATTCATTAACTCTTTTGTAACCACACGTCCCATCAATCTTTAGGCCCCATTAACCATCCACTAACTCTATTAACAAAAGTACACCCTTATTATCTCACTAATTAACTAAGAATTACCATTTAGGATGTTACATGCAACCACTTCAATTCAATATACTCAACTTGTTTTATTTATACTTTTTTATCATATATTTTCTAATGCTATATATTTGTTTTTATTTACAAAAATTTTATCTTCCAATGCCAGTTTAGATAGTAGAACAAATATAAATTTGAGCAATCCCCCAACTCTTTTCATATATGAATTTTTTACTTGAAATTATTATTTGTAATGGACTAATGAATATTTGTTTCCTTTATATTTAACTTTGTT
>NW_026557081.1:0-28282 GCF_029017545.1 Prosopis cineraria | reverse complement strand
TACTTGAAAACTACCTTTTTAAGATTTCTAAAGAAAGAAATAAGCTTTAACAGAAAAGTTTCTTAAAGAGTAGATGAAACTTCAATTAAAAGCTTATAAACTTATGAGAGCTTTTCAATAATAATGAATGAATGGGAGATGTAAAAGCACAATTTGAAAGCTTTTTAAATGCACAAATGATGATTAGTTTGCTTAAGGATCATTAGTACTAGTTTTGGCTCAAAATGAATCACATATATAGTTTTGAAAGTTGATAGACTATTGGAACAATGATTCTATCCATTGGTGCATTTTTTGTGAGTGACTATTAGAATCACACATGAATTTGCACTTGAGTTTTTCAAGAAATGTAGATGTGATAAATTGCACATGAACACCTTGACGTCTCATGTATGGTTTTGCACTTCTGAAAAGCATCCAGTTTGTTTGTTTTTGGTTTTTAGCCAAAACTCGCACGGTACCTCATTGCTCACTCATGTGATTTTGCACTTATGAATATACTCACATATTATACTGTTAAATCTTGTGAGTACAACATTAGCTCTCACACATGGTTTTGCATATAAATCATTAGTTCTATGTGACAAATCACATGTGAAACCTCTTTTCTCTCAAGTGTAAAATGGCTGCCAAAATGCCAAAGCCAATCTTTGGGATCAAAACTCGCGTGGAACCAAAAAGCTGTCACACATGAAATTGTAAGCAGTAATGCATAAACTCGTTTGGTGCATTTTCATGCATGGAACTACACATAACTCAAGTAAGATTTTGCATGATTGAGAGATATAGATTTGTGAATCAATAATCATACAAATAAATAATTCTAACTTGGCTTGAGATAACTTAAGACTCAGCAAAGCAAAATGTGATTGTACAATAAGTGACAAATCACACATGGCTACCATCAATCTCATGCATGGTTTTGTACTTTGAAACAATGTTGTGAAGCATAGATGCTAAAACCTGGGCGGACAATAATGGCTCTCACACATGATTTTACATGCATAACCAAAGCTTAAGGTAAACACACAACACAAGTGATAAATCATGCGTGAATCACTTCTTGACTGTGCATGATCGAGCAATCAGTGTGCCTAACATGTAGAAACTTGTGAGTAACCTACATAATCACATGTGATTCTACTTCCCACACTATAAACAGCTTCTATGAAATTCAATACAAAAAAAGACATTGTTTGCAAGCTTTAATACATTTAGATGAGTCATAATGCATATAACTAGGATATATGATGCACTGATTGCTAAGCTCTCAAAGTTTTCACATTAAATCTAAGAGAATTTAAAATAACTTATCCTAAGCATCATCATCTTCTCTTGATTCTTCATTTTCTTGGTTTTGTCTTCATCCACAATTCTTTATATTTGCACACATAACAAATACCTCTTCTTTTGGTTTTGTAATCATCAAAACACATCCAACAATCTCCCCCTTTTTGACGATAACAAAACCTTAAGATGAAGGTTCTTAATTCTATTTAATATAAAGCTCCCCATTAAATTGATATGGGAGAATTAAAAGATGATAGTGCAGAATTATTCATCTTGCAATAAAGAAATTGAACACATGAATGATATCAAATATGAAATTTCATTAATAACAAATATATTACAATTCACAGCATAACATTTATCAATGAAAAGAACTATACAAAAAGATTTCTTCCTATAAGGCTAATACACCATAGCTCCCCCTTAAGCTAGCCTATCTCTCTACATATTTTTTGTAAAGTCCCTATTCAATCCAAACTTTACCATTCCCAATCACACGATTAACAAACACAAACACAAATTATATCAAAGTAATAGCCCTTTTTTTTTGTTTTCAAATCATAGGATCCCGACTTCTTAAAACATATATTCAAACAAGGGGCTAGCAAAAGCACAATACAATCATATAACTAAAATAGGCACAACAATCTACCGTAAAAAGGGTCATGCGTCATGGCATGTGGTACAAATCAATATGCTCTGTTTCCATATATGCCATGCACTACAATGTGGCACACCATGTGCCGCAGCGTATATGACTATAATTTTTACTGTCATATGACAACTCAGAAGATGACCTTTTACTACGTACCATTTCCACATGCAATGTCTAATTAGAGTGGTTCAAGTATCCACATGAAGTTACAACGTATATTAGCTAATGGAATAAGTTTAGACTCAATTTGACAGTCCGATCTAAAATGGACATATGGGGGGCAAAAAGTCACTTTTCTTTCAAAAACTATCATGTAAATGCTCAAATCTCATTCTTTGTCCTATGAAACTACTTCAAGTCTTGAACTAGGTCTAAAAGAACCACATACACCTGATTGACACTAGTAACCTTGTATTCATGTCATTTACTCAAATTGACCTCTCAGTGCCACATTACATACTTGTGGACTTATATGAGGCTTAAATACATATAACACATATATACAAAGAGACTTGTTCCACTTTCCAACCCTCTAACTCTTACATATAGGGCTCTGGCCTCACCATTTGTATAAAGCTCTCACCTATATAATTCACAGTCAATTCACATTCAACACACATATATATACAAGTGAAACAAGTTACATAATGACATACACTTGCTTGAATGGCATCTAGGCCTACCCACATATCCATCGCTAGGGCACCCTTGGCGAGATGCAATATCATATACACATACAAGCAAGGTTTCACATCACAATTCATACACACAATCACTACACATCCTAGTTGGCAAATAAAACTTTAATAACATTATACATTCATTTCATTCAATGGTAGTCTAATGACTACCAAATAAAGCTACTCTTTCCTCGCTTCCTTTCCTGGCCTTCTCGTGCTCTCTTCACCTATGTTCAAAAGTAATGGAGTGAGACATACGTCGTAGTAACTCATAGATAACCCCAATTATTGGTTAGTAAGGAAAATCATAAACAAGAGATAAAGTAGCATGTGTTTCAATAAAAGCAATATCTTATGCATATACAGGAATTTATTCTCATCAATCTCATTATACTCATGCTAATGCATTCCTAGTTCCACCTAATAGAGTAATCTCCATGCTCAAACTAGAACTTCTAGTCACATAGAATAGGGCTCACCATACCACTACTCAGACCAAGTAATCCTCTTCATGTATTAGTGGTCTCTTAGATCCATCATGGCAAAGTTTAACTCTACACTTAGGATTATCAGGACTTCCTAGCCTTATACAAAGTAGGACCACACCCCCTACCTTAGTCTAGGATCACCTCGTAGTTCATTCCATATCCTAGGTCCATTATAGTGGAATCAAGCTCTATGCTCTAGATCATCAGCATTCTCCTAGCCCCTGTCATGGCAGAGTCTTGCTCTACGCTCTGGATCATCAGCACTTTATGGACTTCCTCACTGTAAGGCCGTGTGCCCCTACCATAATTCAGGGTATACTTACAGATGTGATGCATGTCAATCAATACACATGCCACCTTAAATTCATTTCAATCAATGCTAACACACCCGTATGCATATTCTTTTACAATACTGCTACTCTATCTGTTCACAACATAATGCACATAGTCATATAAAATACTTGTAAATAATTTCACAAATAACAAGTAAAAGGTTACTCCAATTACCTTTAAACTATTATTACTAAGGGTTACCAACCACTATAGACTCCCAAACATGTAGATTCCTAAAAGCAATGTCACAAGTGCTCAATCTACACAATACCATGTCCCTTAATCATTTCTCAACATTTCATATAAGCATTAATTTGACTAAATTGAATTCCTTAAAATAGTTCAATTGGACCCTTTTCAATTTACAAGTCTACTATCCATAGTTGTTGGCCTTATAGGCTATTCAAATGACCACAGCAACCTCCTAAGTCATCTATTCAATTAATTTCATCCTTTCAACCTAACTTTTAGGCTATTTTAAGCTTAAATTCTTAAAGCTTGACTATTTAACTCTATACTAGACACAAAACCTTAATTCTATATTCGATAGCCCATTTTAAAACTTTCTTTTAGATTCTAACACCTTAGAACCTCATAATTTGATTTCTTAACTGATCAAATTCAATAAAAATAGGGTAGAAATGAAGCTTAGGATTATGCTTACTTACCTAGTAAGTTACTAATCAAACCAAACTCTCGAGCTTTGTATATTACTTGCCTTAACAAAGCTGAGCTTCTCCACCCCACTTAGATGCATTTTTTCACACTTTCAATTTTGATTTCACAAGCTATTCACATCAGCTTTAACTGATCCCTATACAATGTGCAGTGGCGTGTGGCACAATGAGGTCAATCTTACTTGTGCTTGTGGATTATGCCCCAAAATGCCATTCTACCCTTTAATCCTATCAATACAAAATCCAAACAATATAAAACATTAACTCAATACCCAAACTACAATCATTTTATTAATTACTAATTTACCCCTGATTAGCAATTCTTAGGATTGAAATTCAGGATGTTACATCTTCTCCCCTTTTGGTATCATCAAAAAGATGCAGGCCTTTGCAAGAGAGAGGACACATGATATCTGAGATGGGCTTCAAGGATTTCTCTATCAAAATAGAGAATTTAGGTTGAAGGTAGGAGTTGATAGAACTACTGCCTAGGTGGAAGAATATTTTGGATCCATAGGTGGAATGGGATCCTATTGGATATGAAGGTGTAGCAAAAGATTAAAATTTTAAAATTCCTATCCTAATATAGATTGAACGAACTCGTTTAAGTCAAGCTGAATAAAAGAGTTACCTTTTAATTTTTCAAACTTGACTCGTGTTCTCTTCAAGAGTTTGGATCTCAGGAGCTGACAACATAGATCCACTTCCTCTGTGAATATCCACACAAACAACTCTCCAACTCAAACAGCGTGCTAGCATTCTTAATATCTATTTTTTCAAAAATTAGTTTTCCTCTCTATAAGGTATTTTGTGGCTCTCAAAGTAGTTTTTTTTTTACCATCAGAACTTTTCTAACTCTTACTTCATAAAGCACGTCCCTATCTATATATAGTATATGGATCAGGATTTTCATGTTCTACTTAAAGAGCCTACGAAAATTTAATTAAATTTATCTCATAAATTTAATCCATGATATCATATCTAATTCAAATTTATCTTATAAATTTAAATTATAAAACTAACATGATATTCTATCATATTAATTAGTTATTAAATTTAATCTATCATATAAAATTAAATTTAAAACTAACACAATATAACACAATATAATATAATATAAATAATATAATATATATAATATATATCGCATATATTTATTATATTATATATAGATATGTATGAATATATATATATATATATATATCAGATACACATACACACATGAATGTATATATATTTTGAGAAAAATATATATATATATTATATTTCAAATTTTATAATTCATATAAATATATATATATATATAAATATTTATCAAATAAATATTCAAATATATAAAATATATATATATAATTCATTCACCCTATATATATTCATTGAATTAGACATATTCCATATTCAATGAACTTGGACATTATAGCTAGAGTTGGGCTGTTCTTGTGTGTGACCCTATTGGCCCATATGAAGTTGGCAGTAGGCTAATTACGCTCTTAGCCCACGAGTCACAAGTAGCCTCAGCAAAATATAGCAACTACCCAATTCATATAGAGATCGATGATCTAATGTAATCTATCATGCAACTATATCACATCCCTTTTGTCACATGATATTTTAGTCAAGTATAAGATATGGAATTGTCATTCTTCTTTAGTTGACCATTACTTTTTTGATCTCTAAGTGGACTGATTGTAGCAATGAAATAACCCTTTCATTATATTATGGCCATACATTCTCTCAATCTTACTCATTGAGAGGCCCAGTAATATCTCTCACTTAATATGAGGGACAAATTCCATCTTGACCACTCATGTTCATCTACATGAATATCACTAAACTCAATCATAGCCTTTATGATCACCCATTCAAAGGTGACTTTTGACTAGGTCAAAGTTCAGTAGTCATCATGCAGGAATCCATAATGATCTTAGGTCAAAGGGCTCAGTAGTATAATTACATATGAGATAAGCTTATGCCTTGCACCATGCAACTTTCTTAAAGCAGGTCGATCCAGCGCTTTTTACTCTTTCAGTGCCTATGACTTTGATTTGTATTTCTATAATTAATCAAAGTCATACTAGTCTTGTTTCATCTATGATCTCTCATAGATGACCGACTATGGACATTTAGAACAATCATTATAGTTTATCTAAGGATATAGTTATCATAGTAAATGTGCAATTGATATGATAACAAAAGAGAAATTCATTAAATAACAATGTGCATAGTACAATGATTGGCCCTAGGGCACAATTTCCAACAGATCCATTGCTTCAACTAAGCTATTAGTAGCTTAAGGAGTAGGTGGAGGCGATTCTTGATCAGCATCTTCAACTTATCTTTTAGGGGGAAGAGAAGCTTGATGTTGTTAAAGCTGATCTTCAGGCCCTTGATCCTTAAGTTCTTCAATAATGGGTTCCTCAGCAGTTTGCAAAGAGAAGGTTTGGTTTATCTGTGTTTGGGGTTGTATTTCTCCCTCTAAAATATTTTGGTTACAAATTGAGCTGAGGAGAAGGCAGGACAAGTCATAGACCTTGGCATGGATAAAGGTGTGATAAGCTCTCCAATATTTTGAGTAAGTTTACTGATAAGTTTGGTAAGACCCATATCATCAATGTCTTCCAAAAGCTCTTCAGAGGATAGTGTATTAGCAATTTTAGGTGTGTCAGAAGATTTTGGTAGAGAGGAAATATGAGGGACTGGCATGCCATCAAAGGGATGAGTAGGCTTTGAGGTGTCTTAATAGCTTTAATATTTTAGGCTGGGAATGAGTGGGTTGAGTTGAATCTAAAGATAGATTTTTTGGGTGAAGGTGGATAGGTGACCCTTGGTCCCTTTAAGAAAGAAGATTTTCTTTCTTTTGAGAGGAAGGGTCAACAAGCGAGGGTGTATAGAATGGACAATGAAGTGGGTTAGAATGGGTTTTGGAGGTTGAGGATGAATCAACTGTGTACACCAAACCTTCTCTGAACCTTAAAGGACCAATGTCATCTTTCAAAAATATCAAGGTGATCTATAATTCTATCCAATTTGCTATTTAAGTATAGCATCATGTCACCAAGGCCTTTAATATCATTCTTGAGATGCACCACTACTTGATCAAGCTTTCCTTCAATTTCATTGAGAATTTTATGAAGGAAAGCGTTTGACATGTCAAGTGGAGTAGGTATCTAAGGAAAAGTCTGAGAAGAGGAAGCTCCAGCAGTTTCAGATGTTCCAATAATAGCTTTCTTTAGTAATTTCCCTTTTTTTCTTGCAGCAACAGGATTAGCAAGCTCTTCTTCTTCTTTTGGAATAAAGTTGTTGCCTTTCAGCTTGAATTTCATCTTGTAGAGAGCGGTATCCTTGAATTCTTCTAGTTCCAACCGTGCTCCTTCAGTGTATTTGACATGATATCTTTTCAAAATGATAGATACAATAGTTGCAAAGTAAAGATTTCTATCCTTCTTTTGTTCCCTCTTCATCTTGGTGTCAACTTTAGATGTATGCAACATCTTGGTCAATATATAGTGACATATATTGATATTTTGCTTATTGATCAGCCTTGTCAGAAACTCAGTCTTAAACTCCGTACATATGTTAAAGGTAGTTCTTTTGTTAACCAAAAATCTTGCCACAACATATGCTAACATCTAATACTTGAATGGGAATGAAGTTAGTCTAAAAATGAATCTAGACTTCAATGCTTCTTCTAGCACTTCCTTTGTCATCATGATAGCTCTGTATTTCTCTTTATTTATGTGAGGTTTAGGAGCATTCCTCTGATTTGCATGATCAAACTCTTACAGCTCCAGACTCCTTGCTTTAAGACCAAGTATGTATTCTAAACTTTTTAGAGTGAAGTACAAAGGACAACCTCAAATATTGGCCTTGTAAGTCTTCTTCTATTTGTCCCATCCGAAGCTAGCATAGAAGGCCTTCACCACATCTGCTAAGTAATAGAGATCAAGCTCTAATGAGCCTTTATTGTCACTCAAATATTTATCTCTATCAAAGTTATGAGCTTTGATAAAAGAATCATATTTGGCATAGTGACTAGTGACTACCACAATAGAGGAAAAGTGTTGGTTGAATCTTGACTGATGCTTGAAGCTTAGAACTTTCCTTCTTAAATACTTGCGTTTAAAACTTCTCTTGGAGGCATGTTGCTACCATCTTAAGATAATTCTCAGCCAAGTTTGATCAAAGCTTCTTCTTGTTGATCAGTCAAAGTAAGCTCTAATGTTGAAGCAGGCTCCTTGGGATTTCTTAGAGTTTTGACCCTCTTGGATAAACAAGGAGGTGATTTACTTCCTTCACCAATAGGAGCCTCTATGAATTTCCTCTTCCTTGTTTCCTCCTCATTGGCTCTCTTTCTAGTTTCTTTAGTTCTTGCCATCGTAGAGATTTTTTAGAGAAGAGAAAGATTTAGGTTGAAAATTGAGAGGAAATTTGATGAGGTGAGAAACAAAAAGAGGTATAGAAAAAGTGGGTAAAGAAATTTGAATGGAAAAATAGCCAAAGAAGATTCAGGGAGGCAGTTAAGATTTAAAGAAAGTATAACATCTAGACAAATGAATGTCAGTTCACATGTGAAAATGAAGGCAAACGAGTAAGATATACATAGGAAGTGTAGGATCACATGTAAAAAGAAGGGTGTATCATGTGTGATTTAGCATGTATATCAAACCAAGTACTATTTCTCGCCTATGACATGGCAATTTCACGTATGATCTGGCAAAAAGGTTAATGCTCATAATTTTCACATTCAATACAAGTACAATCATCTCGCGTGGTCACAAGTGGTCTTCACTTGTGAAATGACCAAGTCAGAATAAATGCTCTTGGGAAGATGTTTCATGCAAGTGAGATTTCCTTCTTCATGTGTGATTTAGCGCAACTTAGGATGATACACTATGTGCTATTTGATGCAAGCAGAACTATTATCTTCATGCATGATTTAGCACAATTTTGAAGTGAAAAAATCCTAAGTGCTATTTCATGCAAGTGAGTAACATGTTTCATGTATGAATATGCAGCCACAAAGAAAATATCACAGAATAGATAAATTTCATGCCTATGGCATGTGAACCTATAAGAATTATTTTCTAACAATAATAACTAATCTCTTAAGCAAATTATACTTGATCTTCTGACCTCTTTCTTTAAGATTCACCTTAATCCATTCCAATGAAGTCAGGATTCACAAATTAAATCCTACAAAAATAACTTAAAGCAACTCTAAAGTTTAAGTTAGTAAAAGATTTAAAATATAATTTAATTAAGTTTAAGAATCTTACAACTCATTGCAATTTATCATTCCCAATTTCCTTCTAATGAATATAAACTGCTTTTTAGCTAAAGGTTTAGTGAAAATATTTACTAGTTGCTTCATAGTAGGCACAAATTCTAGTATGATATCCTTCTTTTGCACATGATCTCTTCATAAATGATGTCTTATGTCAATGTACTTGGTTCTCGAATGTTGAATAGGATTCTTGGGTAAGTTAATAGTGCTGGTGTTGTCACATGTGATTGGAATTTCCTTAAGATGAACTCCCCAATCTTTTAATTGCTGTTTTAACTATAGAATTTGTAGCTGTGTAGTTCTATTCAAATACTTGAAGATTCCTTACACAGCCTTTAAATGAGATTCTCTTAGATCAGCTTGAAATCTTGCACACATGGAGACACTAAACATGATATCAGGTCTAATGCTTGAATTTTGATTGATCTTCCTTCTTCCCTTTTTCATCCTTATCTATCTTGATTGAAGCACTCATAGGTATGGTTCTTGGATTTAAATTTTTGAATCCTAACTTCTTCAATAGTTTTGACTTATGAAGATCCCATCCCTCATTTGCTTGCTTTATAATTTGAGAAAGAAGTTCAACTCTCCCATCATGGACATCTCGAATTTACCTCGCATAATCTTAGCAAATTTCTCACAAAGAACCTCGTTAGTAGCTCTAAAAATAATATCATCAATATAAATTTAAACTATAAAGATACTACTACGTTTAGTTTGATAGAATAGAGTTTTATCTACCATTCCTCTTTTGAAGTTATTATTTAATAGAAAAGTACTTAACCTGTCATATCAAGTTCTTGGTGCTTGCTTCAATCCATACAATGCATTCTTCAATTTATAGGCATGATTTGGCATTGATGGATCCTTAAATCCAGGAGGTTACTCTACATAAACTTCTTTACTGATTAGTCCATTCAAGAAAGTACTTTTGATATCCAATTGATGTAGTTTAAAGTCTTTAATGCAAGCAAAAGAAAATAAAAGCCTAATAGCCTCAAGTCTAGCAACAAGAGCAAATGTTTCATTATAATCAATACCTTCTTCTTGATTATATAACCTTTAGCAACTAGCTTGACCTTATTTCTTACCACAATACCTGTTTCATCAAGTTTGTTTCTAAAGACCTACTTTGTCGCAATTACAGGATGATCACTTAGTCTAGGTACTAAGTCCTAAACTTGACTTCTCTCAAACTAATTTAACTCTTCTTGCATTGCTATAAGCTAATATTCATCAAATATTGTAGTGAAAATGGCCAAGCAACTTAGTTTGTGCAAAATTATGAAAAGTTATGTTTTATGAAAATAGGCCATTGAGTGGCCAAATTTTGATATATGTGTACATATGTGATGAAATATGGTCAATCAAGTGTATTAGGTCCTTTTGGACTCAGTTCAAGACCTAGTATGTTCTAATGAGATTAAAGGATTGACTTTAGCGCTTAGGTGCACTAAATTCTTTAAAAAAGTGACTTTTTGCACCTAACTATCCAAATTTTGATTGGATCGTTAGATCATATCTAAACTTATCTCATTAACTATCTTATAAGATAAGCCTCATGCGGGTGCTTGAATCACTTCGATCGAACATCGTATGTGGAAACAGCGCACGTTGGAAGTTTACCCTGTGAACTAGTTTTTGACAACAACATTTTCTATCATGTACGGCGCAATGCATGACATCTCATGCTGCAAAACATGACACAAAGAAGGTCTAGGTATGTGGCTTTATGCCACATGCCATAGCGCATATACTGTCCGCCGTGACGCATTACCCCTCATCTGACATGATTTTGTAGTTTTTGTTGCATGCAAGGATGGACATGAATGTATATGATTTATTCTGTTATGTATTGCTCTAATGTAAAAGACCTTCAATTATAAAAGTGGGAATCAAATCCCCTACTTTTCTTATCTAAGGTGATATATGTAGACCTATCCATCCACCATGTAGACCATTAGATATTTTATGGTTTTAATAGATGCATCTACAAGATGGTCACATGTGTGTTTGTGATCAACATGTAACTTAGCATTTGCTAGATTACTTGCTTAGATAATTCAATTAAGAGCATAATTTTTAGATTATGCAATTAAGACAATTCATCTTGATAATGTGAGTAAATTTTCATGGCATATTTGTTATGATTATTGCATATCAATTTAAATAATAGTTGAAAAATCTTTTGCTCATGTTCATACTCAAAATGGTCTACTAGAATTGTTCATTAAATGCCTCCAATCGATAGCTAGACTAATGCTGTTAAGGATAAAATTTCCTATTGTAGCATAAGGACATGCGATTTTACATATAGCAGCACTTGTGCTCATCAATTAGCTTTTAGTCAGGAGCAAAATTTTTTCCATCTTAGAATTTTTTGATGTGTGGTTTTTGTTCCTATTACTCCACCACAATAAAAAAAGATGGGACCTCAAAGAGGGTTGGGAATATATATTAATTTTGAATCTCCCTCAATAATTAAGTATAGAAATTTATTCCTAACATGTTTTGATGATTGCCACTTTGATGAAACTATTTTTCTAACATTAAGGGGAGAAAATAAGTAGTCAGACAAGAAATTATATAAAATGTATTATCATTATCTCATCTAGATTCTTGTACAAAGAAATGTGAGCTTGAAGTTAAAAAAATAATTCATCTATAAAATATTATAAATTAATTGCCAGATGCATTTATTAACCTTAAAAGAATTACCAAGTCTCATCTTCCAGTTAATAATTTTCCTAATTTCTTAATCTTGTGATTAGCTATTAATCAGGGGTAAAGTAGTAATTAGTAAATGATTAGAGATTTGGATAATTAATTGATAATTTGAGCTTTTAGGATGTTGAATGAACAGATACAAGTGGAAAGATTACATTTTAGGTCAATACATGTGCAAGTGGTGAGGATTTCCCTCACTGTGCCACATGCCATAGCACAAGCTGCATGCACCATAGCGCATGGACTAGAAAGTGACTCTATATATTGTAAAATTTCATGATTTTCAAAAGGGGAAAATAAAAAAACATGAAAGGGAGAAGAGGAGAAGAGCTTGGCTACTAAGGCAAGCATTTTCAAAGCATTGAAAGGCACTTCCAATTAATAACTTATATGGTAAGCTATATATAACCCTTGCCTTCCATTCTACCTAAATTTCTCTTAATATGTGTTATAGAGAAATTGAATCGATAAAATTTTAGGTGTTTATTTTTTACCTAATACTAATAAAAAGGTTCTTGAGAGTTAAATTAAAACTTTGTAACTAGTTTAGAAAAATGATAGAGCTTTAAAACTGTAAGCTTAATTTGGTCCTAATCTAGTGAGAAATTAGGGAGGAAATCGTGTTTAGCCAAAGTTAGATCATTTAGAGTGATAAAAAATGGTAATTGAGTAGTATTTAACTTAAAATGGATAAATAAAAGGGAATGGATGGCTAGTTATAGCTATAGTTGATAATTAAGTGCTTTTGGTCAATTTGAACTAATTGACTTATGTGCCAATTGTGGGTAGATTGGCATATCTCTTAAGTAATGTAAGAGAAGAGGCATGTAGAGATGAGTAACAATTGAGAAAGTATCACGGGTAACTTTTCTAGTGACAGAAGGATTGAGGTAACCAAATAACTTTCTTTATTTTACTATTTATTATAATTGTGTGTAAGTATACTATATATTACATGAAATGGTTTTAAATTGAGCATATTTTGTGACATTGAATGGTTATTGAATGAAAATGAACTTTAGTTAAATAAACTTGTGGAATTGTGTAATTATATATATAATAGTATATATATGTAAAGTGGTGATTATGAACCTATAATTGGTTTGTTAAGCATGATCATAGGGGTAGGAGTTCACCCGTAGCGTGGAGTGTAGTATCATATGGCATCATTCTCCTTAGTGCTTGATGGGATACGGTGTTGGAGAATTATATCTCCTTAGTACCTTCTGAGGTGTGGTTTTGGATATTATCTCCTTAGTGCCTATTAAGGTGCAGTGTTGCAGATTTGGACTTGTTAGAAACAATGTGATGCAAAGTTAGGGTTAATGACACCCTATTATGTGTATTAGGGGAAACTATAGTTTGAAAGTGAGTTAGAACACCTTTAATTAGGTGATTCTACCACTAAACGTGAGCTTAGAGCTAATAAGAGTGTATATTGGTCTAAGGAGAGCCTAATTCTGTGCATTGCAACACATGGCATCTCTCACCACAGTATGACAAAAAAGCTCTAGGCGTGTGGCTTTGTGCCACATGCCACAGTGCATGTGTTGTTCGCCATGACACATTACCCCTAATCTGACCTTATTACTTTGTCTAAATGGCATACTAACCGATATGAATGCAATTGTTGTTTTCCACTGTGTACTGCTCTGACTTGAGATGATTTTGATAGTTTAAAAAAAAAAAGTCTTAGGACTAAGCTTTTTAAACAAATTGATTGTTCATGTTTTTATTGTTGTACGAGTGGTGATTAAGTTAATCCTTTTCTATATCTAGCGAATGCAGGGAAGGGTTACAGTAAGGATTACCCTTACTAATCCTCCCCAATCACCAAACATCAATGTGGCTAACTAAGTTTGTCAAAGTCATAAAATAAGGATCCCAAGTTTTCACAATTTAAAATGATCCCAAGTCAAAGTTTAAAAAATTTATGGAAGCATGGGAATCAATAAAGAATCAAAACATTTACATATAACTTTAAAAAAATTAACTTTGCAGAAAACATCACATGCACCATGGCTTAACACTCCTATGCCATGATGTATTGCCTCTGTGCCATGCGCTATAATGCATTGCACAAATTTGACAGCAAATTTTATTGTCAAATACAGTACTAGGGATGAACTTCTGATGAGTCCTATTTCTTAATCCAATATCTGATTGGAGTAATTTAAATGTCTACAAAGAGCTTTCTCCTAATTATAGCTAATGGCACAAGTTTCGCAATCAAATTATATTTCTACTAAAAGTTGGATACTCATTAGCAATTTCATTCTTTTTCATAAAACTAAATCAACAAGTGTAACCTCCTCCTATATTCACTTAATATAGAAGAAGATTACAGTGTTACCCTTATCTCTCATCATTCACAATAATCAAATTCCATTTTCAAAAGCTTCAGCTGAAGACTTATTTTATAAAAATAATTAAATTTTAATTCAATCAGAGAAAACACAGTAGAAATAAATCTTGCATTCCTTAATTACATGGTGTACATAACCCACCAGTATTTTTATCTCAATTGCATACAATTTAACTCAAAAATAAAATTGCAACTTGGTACATGTGTCGTGGCAAGTAGTCAGTATGCCGTAGCATGTGACACAGAGCAATACACTCGCCCTATCTGTGTCGTGCACCGCAGCTTGCGTCTCCATACACTGCAGTGTGCCTGTCCATTTTTCTGCTGTCATTTTGATAGTAAAAATGACAAACTTGTGGCATGCACCATTTTCGCATATGACATCTGATTGGAGTGATTCAAGCGCTCACACGAAGCTTAGCTTGTATACTAACTAGTGAGATAGGTTTGGACATGATCTAATGATCTGATCAAAATTTGGACACCCGGGTGTAAAAAGTTACTTTTTAAAAAAATTTTGCACACCTAAGCGCTCAATTCAATCCCTTTCTCTCATTAGACCATACTAAGCCTTGAATCAAGTTCAAAAGGATTTAATACACCTTATTGAGCATAAATTATCACAATCATACTCATATATCAAAATTTAACCCTTCTATAGCTAATTTTTATAATTCAATAATTTAACATACTATGCCATTTCTCGGCATAACATAGCCCACTCTGCTATTTCTTAATTGATACATATTCAATCATATCTACAATACAATCTTAGCCCTCAAATTACTCATTTCATCATAATTTGTCCTTTTGGCTTAAGATTTACCAACATAAACCATTATTTCAACTCAAACATATTCACATCAAAGTCCCGTTATCTCAAACAACACATATACACATAATTCAAGCTGGATTTCACAAAAACTTAATTTTCAATACATGCATACAACCTATGGCAACTCATATATCCTTATATATACAATCTTTCAATTTAGTTCATTACACAACCTTAGAGTACATGGCTTCTCAACTCAAGCCATTTCAGACTCTCTTCCCTTGGCCTGATCACTTCCCCGGTCCTGTAAACATATAATCACGAGAGTGAGATAAAAATCCTCATAACAAAATAACTCTCTTCTATTGACTATTACATGCAACAAAATAAAAGTAAACATAGTATGATACCATTAAAACCTCATTACATAGTTGACTCCAACTCGTATCACAAAGATACTATGGAATCTCTCATATCCAACACAGTACCTTAATAGGCACTCAAGAGATCTTCTATAACATACCACCTTTTAAGGCACTAAAAAGAATTGTTTCCAACACCACACCCTAACAGGGTACTAAGGAAACCTTGCTATATGATCTTTATCATCTCCTATACTCGGGTGAACTCCTACCACTCAGATCATGCTTTCTCAAAACATTTAAGGTTCCTTTTTCATAATTTACGTTTTCTTATACATAACACACACATATCACTTGACATTACAAAGCACAATTTCATTGCTCATTTCAATCAAAATGTCACAAAACATGCTCAATACAAAACTAGTTCATGCATTACATAGCATACTAACATACAGTTACAATAAACAGTCAAACAAAGGAAGTTATTTGGTTACCTCAACCTTTCTGTCATTAGAAAGGTTACCCATGGATTTCTATTATCATACAAGCTTATCTCAAGCTTTCTTTCTCTACTCACTCACCCAATATGCCAATCTGAACATATTTGACACATTTTAGTCATTTAATTCATTTTGACTAAAAACTCATTTTCACTATTTAGGGCTATATTCATCCGTAAACTATTTTTCATTTATTCATTCTAAGTCCATAACTATCTAATTACTATTTTACATCACCTCAATAGATCTTATTTCACTCAAGATAGATTTTGCCCTAACTTTCTCTCTCTAAAGGCCAAAGGCCTTCAGGTTTAAAGCTCTATCGTTTAACTCTAAACCAATCACAAAGCTCTAATTTAACTCCCAAGAACCTTTTTATTACTATTGGGCAAGAATCAAACCCCTCAAATTCCATCGATTCGATTTCCCTATAACTTATTTTCAGAGAAATTTGTGTAGAATGGAAGGTAAGAGTTATACCTAGCTTACTTGGCAAGTTACCAATCCAAACCTTCCTCCACTCTAAAATGACTTAACCTATGTTCTCAGCCCTTCTCCTCTCTCTGTTTTGTGTGCTTCTCAAATTCTCTCCTTTAAAATTTTTTGAAATTCACGACTTATGAAGTGAATTTTTAGTCCATACACCACGGCGTGTGGCACAGTGAGATTTATTCTCACCACACGCACTTGCTTTAACCCAAAATGCACTCCTATCACCCATATATGCTCATATAACACACAAATGAGTCAAAATACCAATTAATCATCCAAATCTCTAATCCAACTTTAATTTTCACTTCATCCTCGATTAATCTTTAAACTTAGGATTAAGAAATTCAGGATATTATAGTTCTCCCCTCTTTTTAAGAATTTTGCCCTCAAAATTCATAAAAAACATAAATACATACCTATGGAAATAGGTAAGGATATTATTGCCTCATTCTATCCTCTATCTCCCAGATAGTATCACCCATAGTCATGCCTCACCAAAAAACTTTAACTAATCATATAGTCTTGTTCCTTAACTGCTTCTCTTTCACATCTATGATTCGCTCTGGCTCAGTCTTATCGGTTAAATTCTCTTAGAATTCAATCTTCTCTAGTTCTATCATGTGTGAAGGATCAGGTTGATATTTCTTGAGCTGTGACAAGTGAAAAACCTCATGCACACCCGATAACTATGGTGGCAAAGCAATCCTGGAGGCAACTGGTCCAATTCTCTCCAAAATCTTGAAAGGACCAATGAATCTAGGATTCAATTTCTTGGCTCTTATCAATCTCCTAATTTCCATCACTGGTGTAACCCTCAGAAATACATGGTCTCCCACTAGGAACTCTAAAAAGGCCTTCTAGGCCTATTTGCATAACTCTTTTTCCTACTCTATGCCATTAACAACTTTTGCTTGACCAGCTTAATCTTTTAAGTTGTTTAATCCATAATATTTGATCCTAACATACTCCTTTCACTTAACCCCATCCAGCAAAGAGGTGATCTGCATTTTCTCCCATACAATGCCTTATACGATGCCATTTGCATACTAGAGGAGTAACTGTTGTTGTGAGCAAATTTAGTTTAAGGGAGATGGCTATCCTAGCTACCTTTCAACTCTAATACACAGGCTCTCAGTATATCCTCTAAAGTCTATATGGTTCGTTTTGTCTGCCCATTTGTCTGTGGATGATAAGCTATACTGAATCTCAACTTAGTACCTATGGCGCACTGTAAGGTTCCCCAAAACTTAGAAGTAAATCTTGAATCTCTATTAGAAATTATACTCTTTGACACACCATGCAATCTTACCACTTCTCGGATATAGATCTTTGCTATCTTTTTTAGAGAATCACTAATCTGAATAGCTAAGAAATGAGCCAATTTAGTAAGTCTATCGACTATAACCTAAATGGCATCATGTCCAGATTAAGTTCTTGGTAACCCAGTTATAAAATCCATAGAAATGCTTTCCCATTTTCATGTAGGAATATCCAACGGTTGTAACATTACTGCTAGTCTTTGGTGCCTCTATTTTAATCTTTTGACAAGTCAAACACTGAGTCACGAACTTTGTTACATCTTGCTTCATACTAGGCCTAGTAACTCTTAGGGAACACATAGAAGATGAGATTGAAGAAGGAGAAATCACTGAACACTTTCATGATTTAGTCAACATACTTGGACAAGAGAAAGATTATTCCCAAGAAGAGTTTCACATGATAGATTCAATTATATAACAATTTGAAGCTTTAGAAAAATATGAGATATACAATTCCATTCTCTCTTGTGCACACAAGTTACATGATTTTGAAAATTTTCATAAAGCAATTTCAAACTTATAACTAATTCTATTTTGAAAAATACACAAAATTTAAATTCTAATTTTGATAAAAGTGCTAGAAATACTTTTGAAAATAGAGTATTTAGAAAAAAGAGATTATAATTGAAATTTCTCTAGCAACAAACACAAATTGCAAAAATTTTCAAAATGTATATCATTGTATTATTTGCAATTATTGTGGTAAATCTAGACATATTTCTCATACATGCTACATTAGAAGAAATTGTAATATGAAAAACAAATTTGTTTGGGCTCTTAAAGGACAAGGAAGGTCTATTCGTAACTCCCAAGGACCTAAAGCTAAATAGGTACCGCATTGTCCTTCTAGTGCTACTTTTATGCTAAATAAGAAGATTGGTTATCTCAGTGTAAGAAAGGAAGAAGTGATAAAGAGAGCTTCTCAAGTACATAAAAGGCAATTCTTAAAGTCTATCAAGGAGAAGCTCTCTTTATGTAAGAGATAATCTCTTACAAAGGATTTACAATGTTTAATAGATTATCTCTTTATGCATACATATTAATTTCAAATGAAAATATCCTTTAATCATAGAGACATGTTTAACCCATTATTCTCAATTGTTATGATTTGATAAAATTCTTTAGAGCATATGAATCATGATTCCTCCAACATAACCATAGTGGATCCAAGTTAAGTTGGATACCTTGAAAGAGAAAGGTTTTCATTATTTTGTAGGAAGATGAAGAAAGCAAGATTCATGTCAAGAATGCTATACTTGGAGAAATTAAAATGAATCTTGAGGAAGTTGAATAATTAGAGCTTGAAGATTAGTGTCACTCATGCAAAGATGGAAATATCAACATTCACACACCAAATCAAGCAATCCCATGAGGACATGTGCAAAATTGGTGATATAATTCCTTACCTTATCCTATACATTATGATACACTCATATTAGGATAAGAGTCCTTGTTGCGTTCCTCTAGCAATCCATATTTATCATTTTCAAATCAATCTTTATAATTGCTAAATGGACTAACTGAATTGTGTACATTTTGTTAAATGTCTTAGACTTGTCATTTTCAGTGCACAATCTAAAATCAGTTTCATGCTCATGCATTGAAAAATCATGATTTCATAAAATGTATCCTTTAAAAATCATATGCATGATTTGAAACAATCATAATTTTACATCATTAAGATTTACCATTTTCAATTCAGCTCATTCATGAAAGTTCATAACCAACTTGATTACATTCAATTTCATGAAAACTTGGCTTAAGCAAACTTGATTTAAAAATAATTTTCATGATTCATATCATCAAGATTTTTCATATGCATCAATACTTATATCTCGATTTTCAATTGCCAATTACTTGAATGGATATGCATAGAACTAATGTTTTCTTGCAAGCTTGTGATTCCATTTGATAGTAAGCATGATATGCTAGGTATAGAAGAAAAGCTCAAATCAAGTTAAGGAGCTTGAAGTCATCCATCATTGAATACACAAACCCAAGAAGATGACTACAAGAAAAGGAGAATGACAACTATGCCAAGATCAATGAGAATTCCTATCCCTTACTCATATAGTATTGTATTGTATCATTTTGGATAGGTTCTTACTTGTTAAATTGATAATTCATGACATAGGTTGCATATGCATATCAATGACATATTTTAAGCATAAATTCATATTCTACATATTGTCATTGATCACATAGGGTATCACATTAGTTAAACATTCTTTGCACCCTAATTGCATAATTTGAGCTATGATTCTAAAGCATAAATGCTAGAATATTTGCCCATACTAAAGGAAAACTCACAAGTTTAAAACTTTACAAAATTTGCATGTTTCTTGAAATATGATTTCATCTCAAACTAAGTTTTTCATAGTCATTCATTAAAGTTTGAGAAATTGCATGCTATTGAAAATAACATTTTAGAGCATTAAATTGAAAATGTTATAGCTTCTTGCATTACATGCAAAATGGGGAGTTTCACTATTTTCAACTGATTTTATAATCCCCTTCATACTCAAAATGCTAGTTTAAAATCATGATCATTTTATACACAAATGTGCTTAATCATGATGTTGATTATTTGATTTTAAAGGATGAAAAGTCTATGATCTTTAAATATCTAACTTTTTGGATCCAATAAAATTTATGTAACATCCTGAAATTCAATCTAGGAAAATAGTTCTTAATTAGAGGTAAAATTACTAATCAGTGGATTGATGATAGTTTTGGATGTTGGATTAATATTTTGTATTGTTTAAATGTTATGAGGAAAGGGTTGAGTAGTAGCATCATGATTCAACATGAAATGCATGAGCATAAGTGAGATGAACCTCACTGTATCACATGTTGCAGGGGGTGCTGCATGCTCTATAGTGCATTGCACAAAATTTACTTAATGTAGATATGAACATTTTGTGAAATCCAAAGGGAGAAGTGAAGAAAATGCATAAGGAGAGTTGAAGAAGATAGGATCTACTAGGGTTTGGATAATCTAGCTATCAGGAGTTTGCTTCAACCAGTCACTTGTCAGGTAAGTATTGTACAACCCTCTACTACATTTTTACCCAAATTTCTTTAAGTTTGATCAGTAGCAAAATTGAATCAGAAAGTTTTAAAGTGTTGAAATCTAAATGAAAGGTTTAAAAAGGGCTTTCGAATGTAAAACTAAACTTTTATGACTAATCTAAAGTTAAATGGTTGAATCTTTAGAGTTTAGGCTCAAATTAGCCTAAAGAATTAGGTCAAAAAGAGGAAAAACTAGGAAATAAATGAGTTAGAAGGGTGTTTTGGTCATTTGAGTGGCCTAAGGTGACTGTGGAGAAAGGATTATATGAACTCAAGAAGTGTTAATTGAGTTGTTTTATGAGTATAAGTGTTTGGTTTAGTTAAAGTAATACCTATGTTAAGTATTGAGAGCTAATTAAGGGGCATTTCATCATGTAGATTGAGCATTTAAGGCATTGTTCTTGAGAATCTACACTCTTGGGAGTTTAATATAATTAGTAACCCTTAGTAATAAGGGTAAAAAGTAATTACAATAACCCTTATACTTATTTATTTGTGAACTTGTTTACAAGTACTTTATATAACTTTATGCATTATGATTTATGAACTGATAAAGTAGCAATATTGTGAAAGGAATATGTGGGTGTGTGAGTGATGCATGAGATGTATGAGATGAGACATTTGCATAGACATGTGCATTGCATTCGTGAGTATACCCTAAACTAGATATGGGGTCGTAGCCCTACTCTATGCAAGGCTAGAAAGTCTTGAAGGTCTTGAGCATAGAGTTTATTTTGCCAGGAAGGACCTAGGAGATACTAAAGGTCTTAAATGTAGAGCTTGCTCCTTCAAGAAGGACCAAGGAGAATGATCCATGAGTGTACCCTACACTATGGTGGGGGTCGTGGTCTTACTCTATATAAGGTTAGGAAGTCCTAATAGTCCAAATGTTTTAAGAATGCATTGCTAGGTAGGACTCAAGAGACCATCCATATTGATGTTTCCCAAACTAAGACAGTTGTAATGTGGGCCTTGTTTTATGTAAGGCTTGAAGTCCTGGTTCAAGCACAGAGTTTACTCCGTTAGGGAAAATGGGAGTGCATGAATGAGAATAAGATTATGTGCATGTATATCTATATTGTTTTATTGAAATGGTGCTACTTTATCTCTAGTTTATGATTTTACATACTATCGATATTTAGGGTTTATCCAAGGTACTGAGACGTATGTCTCACTTTGTTTCTTTGTATACAAGTGGAGAGAGCACAAGATGGGTGGGAAAGGAAGCAAGAAAATAGTAGCCTTAATTGGTAGTAGTATGACCACTTATGTGTAATGAATGTATAAAGTTATAGTTAGAGGTTTGAGTTACCAACTAGGATGCATAAATGTATGTGAATATAAATATGTGAATGTGTATATGATTTGTAGTTAAAAACTTGCTTGTATATATGATGTTGCATCTCATTGAGGGTACCACAGTAGTGGGTACATGGATAGGCTTAGATGCAAATCAAGCAAGTATATATTATTATGTAACTTGTTCAACTTGTAATATATATATATATATATATATTGTGTGTGTGAATTGATTGTGAAATTATATGTATATGTGTGAACTTGACCTAAATGATTAGGCTTGGCCCCATTTGAATGAGTTGAGTATATCTATGATTCTTGACTGTATAGTGAGGCTGAGCTCCATATGTGGAAGTCAGATGATTGAAGTGGAACAAGTATATATCTGTATGTAGATACATATTGTGCCTCATGTAAGCCCACAAGTGTGTAATGTGGCATTTAAGAGGTTAAAATGAGTATATGATGTGATATATCAATTTAAAGTGTTAATTAGGTATATGTGGTACTTTTGAACTTAGTTCAAGGCCAGAGTTGTCTAATGGGATAAGGAATGAGAATTGAATAATTAAGGTGCTAGTTTTGAAAAAAAAGTAGTTTGTGTCTAATTTTAGATTAGACCATTGGATCATTTCTAAACTTGTCTAATTAGATAGAATATGTTATAAGCTTCATATGGGCATTTGAATCACATCGGATGTGGAATTAGCATGTGGTAGAAGTTCACCCTATGAACTGTCATGTGATAGCCAAATTGCTATCATATGTGCCACAGCGTATTGTGTGGCACACCGTGGCAAATGGCACAGAGAGAAGTGCCCATAGCTCTATACGACATGTTGTGACGCATGGTGGGCGAACCGTGGCACATGCCCCTTTTTCAAGAAAAAAATTATGCCTTCCTGAATATTGAGATTTATGTTTATGCTTTCGTTAACCTTTTTATTTGAACATACTTTTATGAAGTCAGATTGATCATAAATACTCGATCCTTAAATACAATCTCAATTTTTTGACACGCTTTGCTAGTAATGCTTAAGGACCTAGAAGGTGTCATTACTTTAATCAACACAAGTAACTCTTTCAACTCTAGCTTTAGCTTATTTATACATTCTTTTAAAATGAAGGAATGTGTAACTCCAGAATCAAACAATGCTTTTATTCTATTACCATAAACAGAAATAATACCTTTGATTAGGTTCGAAGATGCTTTGGCCTCTCTTGCATCACAGCAAATACTCATCCCAAAACCATAGCTCGCTACTCTGCCATTTCAACTCCACCTTTGGAGCAATACTGGTGATATGGCCCGACTTCCCACACTTGAAACAGGACCAAAATCTTCCCACATGGAACTACCACAGATACTGCACCAAGGTGACCTTTCAATACTAAGGGTAGGAGTTGGTATGTTCGAGGCTTGCCTTGAAGGTTGTTGAGGCTCAATTCTAACCCCAGTACTCCTCTGCATAGATCTTCCTTGAACTGATCGAGTCTAAAAACTATACCAAAACTCCTCTTCCCAGAAGCTTCAGAACTGCTCAACCTATACATAGGCTTCTTTGATATACTGCCCGATAGACCCAAAGAAGATGAAAATCTTCCCATACTTTCCCTCTTCTTCTCAGCCTCTGTTTCACTGCCTCTCTTCACAGCTGTCCTCAACTTATGGCACATGTCCTCATAACTAGTGATATCAAATAGAGCAATTTGATGCCTATACTCTGGATGCATCTTTTCTTGAAACCATTCTACCTTCCACTTGGTGTCATTGTGGTATTATAGATATGTAGAATAGGCTGATAAGTCATTAAACTTATTTATGAATTCCTCTTCATCTAAGTCCCCTTGCCTGAACGCATAGAACTCTTCCTCCTTTTCAGTACAAAAAGATGCTGAGAAGTAATAGTTGAAGAATGTCATACCTTAACCCTAAACCTTATTAACCTCCATTTTATGATCATTAGGACCTTAAATGGTAGCTTATGAACCAATAAATCAAATCTGAAAACTTGAATTGGCGGTTACTGTTCATTTGGTAAATTCAGAATTTTTGACCAACTTTGAAAATTAATAAGTAAATGTAGAAAAATCAAAATTGAGTGGTTCCAAAGCCTATAGAAAGCTCTTTAAGTATAATTTATAGGAACAATACTTTAAAGAACCATATCCTTTCGTGAAAATCTCGAGACTGTATGTAAGAGTTATGGTGCAAATGGTGACAAAACTGTTTTCCAGATTTACAACCTTAATTTTGGAAATCCGCCATAAATCATACACATAGCCAATTTAAACTTTTTACCTATGGAATCAAGGCTTATTATTTTGTACTATAATCATGCAAAATTCCAGGTTTAAAATCGTTTCATAGCTGCATCAAAAGTTTATTTGAAGGATACTGCCTTCACAGCATTACAACAGTCCAGCATTACATTACAATACTAAAATGATCAAAAGGGAAACATTAATAAATCTAAGCCCCAAATCAACTCTCCCTTCTTCCAGATGGTTCAACCCCTAAAAGGGTTTGCATTTTAAATAGAGTGAGATTTCTCTCACTCATAGAAATCTCAATAACAAGAGGCAATTAACAGCTATGTTACGAGCACCATTAAGCATTCAACTTTAAGCCATTATTGTGAGCTATTATAGACATACTTTAAGCCACTCTAACATGCATAGCCAAGGTAAACTTCATAGCAAGGAGCTTTAACATGCATAGCCAAGGCAAAACTCATAGCATAAGCTCTAACATGCATAGCCAAGGCAAAACTCATAGCAGGAAGTAGCAACATATAGCATCACACATTTATGGCAACTCACATGCTAACAATAATGCACAATAACATCAAAGTTAATTAAAACTTTCTACCTCACTCCAAGCTTAAGTGCACCCAAAAGCTTTCCTTCCTCTTCCCTTGGAACTTCAAGAAACCAATTTGCAAGATGTTCCATATGGATGCTAAAATTGCACTAGTGAGAGGGGATGATGTTCTATTTAGGCCATGTGTTATCTATTGCCACCTAAGATCTAGAAAATTACATGAGTTTATTGTGTCAACTCCCCAGCCTTCTAGACAACTTTTCCATATTTAAAAAATTCAAATGAAAATAGTCACTGCAGTGGTCCAAGAAGTTAAAATCCTAGCCATTGGTGAGTTGACAAGTGGCACTCTCTTATCCATTGAATTTCATAGAAGCTTCCATTCTTTATCAGTATAAATTCTACTGAAATAACTCCCTTTCCTCTGAGTCCAGTGCCTTAACCATCTCAACAATTTTTAACCAGTGTCCTGGCATATTCCTAATCTTTTTCTCTTTCTCAAATGGGTCTTCTTTTATTACCATCACCCTTTAAATATGGTAAAATAGACAAATCCTTTTATTTACTCATACTTCCACCTTTACTCAAGAAATACTTTTTCAAAGCTAATGGAGTCAAAAATGGTTTCTGTCTATTCCATAGTCCCACATTATCTTAAGTAGTCCCATGAATTTTCTAGAATTTATTTCCTCTTTTAGCTATTTATTTGGGATTTTTTCAAATAAAAGCTTAAATTTTGGATTTGGAATTTGGCTGTTCATCATGACTAAACATTCACAGAGCCTCTTTATTCATTTTATCTTTCTCTTTTCCCTACTTTGGCCCCATAAACCCTTAATACATGCTTATATTCAAGTTATGGAAATTTTGAGATATGACAAAGAACAACCTCTTGAATATTTCCCCAAGATCCCTCACACCACTAGTCGGCCTCACGAAATCCTACCATCTCTTAGCTACTCTGACCAACTAGATCGTAGCTAAGGTTACTCTCTACTCTGAAGTACAGGTCACCACCTTAATATTGTCTCAAGGCATTCTATCTATTGCTCGACTTCTCCTTCTCTCATACTTCTGTCGAATGTAAGGTGGACTGAACCTCACATATGTCTTTCAAACTTGGTCAATAGATGAATCTATAGCAACTCCTATAGTCTGTCTACTACTTTAAGCTTGAGGTGACTCAAGTCTACTATGAACTTCTTCTGATATTAGCCTCTCTTGAGCTTCTCTTTCCTTTGCTTGATCTCTACCCTGTAATAACACATCATGGTCTCTAACTATTTTCCAGATATTGATCATCATATCTCTCAACTCTTCTAACAAGCCATCTCTTCTATCGGCCTGTTGAGGTACATTGGATTAAACCTCAGGCATAGGTTCATCCTCAATTGGATGCCAAGATACTTGAGTGCTACGTGTAGCTTGAATACCTCTTCTTCTCATTTCTCCCCTCCTAATTACAAAGTAACATAAAGGTTAAGCAAAAGGGAAAGAATAAGTGTAATGAATAATATATAAGTTGCCAAGTCTAGGATAAATGCACAAATAAGAAGAAAGACCAAATTTTGAATCTCAAGAAACTGATACCAACTAATAATGTAATGCCTCATTGACATTGCCATATGCTCCAATACAAAATTTCTAATCACTCCAAAATCATTTAAGTTAAAATATTTGAAAATAATTAGGATCCCAATAAAAGATTATAGAAAACATTCCATAACTTACTCAAATATGAAACTCTATAACATATAGAAGAAAAAATTCTAAGGGTACATTTTAGTTTAAGAAAAACTGTGTAGTTACAGCAAAAAATTAAGTGAAATCTAACACTGGACATCACGGCTTATGCCACATGCATCATGGCAAGTGGCACAGAGGCTACAATCACTCACTCTGTATCGTCCGCCATGTCATTTGTCATATCCTCAATTTTAAATCCAAATTAATTTAGCTTAAATAGATTAGTAAAGTGAATCTTTGAGGTGTGTGGCCAAAGAGGCCTAATGGGCGTGTTTGATTTTGATGTCTATAAACGCAGGTCCAAAGGAGAATGAGTCACCTGAGGATAGAAGAGGAAGAATTTCAGAAAGGAGTAGTTCTGTGCCATGCGTCGCTGCATGGGGTTGTCCGTCGCGGGGCATGCATGCCAACACGCCTAGAAGAAGCTCTTTGTGCTATGTGCCACAACACATTGTGCGTTTGCCATGACGTATGGCTAGAATTTTGCAGTATTAATCGCGAATCTAAAGTGAAAAGAAAGGCAAACAAAAGAGAAAGAAGGATTGGCAAAAATGTGAAGCTAGAGTTTTGAAGAAACTGATTTTTAGGAGTAATTTGGAGCTTATAAACACCCAAGGTAAGCTTCCTAGCTACTATCTTCCTCTCTTCTTCCATTTTCTTGATGGTAGAGGTTGGGGTTTGATTTCTAATGGTGATTTTCAGCCTATAGAGGTTATGAGTCTGAACCTATTAACTTAAATAGAGTTAATAGGGGTAGATTAAGCTAAGTAATCTTGATATTTATGATTTTATGATGATTGGGGGGTGGAGGACATTAAATGTTTAAAATTCTAATAATTTGTGGTTAGGGAATAATTTGGCTTCATTAATGCCGATTTAAGAGCTTAATGTTATAAATGAGAGTTAAAGGAAGTTAAGAAACTTTATGGATACTTCTACATGAGTTTAGAGTAAAGCTTGAATATTAAGAAATGATGAAATGCTAGTGAAAAATAACTCAAAATAGATATTGTAGTGTAACTACTAATTGACACCATTCAAGATTCTTGGAAGCTTTGGGAGCGAATAGTTGAGAGGTGAAACCTTGAACCTCTCAAAGATTTAAGGTAACCGGGGACATTCTATCTTGTCCTTGTGTGTCTATAAGTTCTTGATTTATGAATTAATCATTTAAAATGTGTCAAATAAAAAAATATAAGCATGGCTTAATTTATTAAGAAATCCACTAGGTCAATTTGTAAGGGGTTAGGCATATCATTGGAATTTTCATATCAATGTTTATTGGGAGTGCAATAATTTCTACAAATTGAGAAGTAAAAATGAATCTTTATTTAAGGAGTTCAATGATATTTTAAAATAAGGAAGTTTAATGATTTTAAAAGTATGAGGTA
>NW_026557080.1:0-28284 GCF_029017545.1 Prosopis cineraria | reverse complement strand
TCTAATAATAGAATTAAAAATGTAACATAATTCCTAATCTCAATCTTAATACAAAGCTAGAGTTAATACTAAGTAAAAAATGTTTTAACTCCTCTTTTAATTATCAATAAACATTAATAATCTAAAAATCAACTTTCAAAATTCCAAACGAATTTCTATTATCAAAATTTTCTTTTTATTTTATAAATTCGCACATAAAATGCTTAAAAATTAAAATTGAGTCTCTAGCTTAGAATCATAATCCTATAGTCATAAAATTTATTTCTCAGCATCCCAAATAATCATCTAAACCTCAATAAATCAATATATATTTTCAGATTTAATAAAAATCTAGTTTAAAATTTGATCCATAAGCACAAAATTCAAAGATCATCAACGAATTATACTCTAGAATATTGATTATACTACTAGCAACATCAAAAACTATATTTATTCAACATAAATTCATCCCTCTTCCAAATCTTAAATTTTTTACCACTACAAACTCAGAAACCAAAGAGGGAGGATGACTAGAAAAAATTTTAGAATACTTACTTAGTCTTGAAAAACTTGAAATCACACCCTAAATATCCTATTAAAAACTCTTACATTAAAAACTCAGATCTCCCACACCAGCGACTCACGCTCACTCTGCCTCAGCTCACGCACGAAGGAAAGAATGAAGAAAGAAGGAAACAGGTGAGTTTTTATAAAAATTTAGTGGGTCTCACTTTTTTTTATTATTTCTTCTTTCCTCTCTCTTCTTTCTTTTTTTTTATTATTTTATATGTAATCATTATGCGGCCGTCGAAAGCAATCTCGTTCTTCTTCTTCTTCTTCTTCCTTTCTTTTTTTTAATACCTTTTCTTTTTTATTATAATAATAATAATTTAATAATATTTTTTTATTATTTTTAATTAATTTTAATTTAATTTTTGTTTAATTTTAATTTAGAATTATATTCTAAGTTAGATTTAATAATCATCTCCTACTAATTTGCTTACCTTTAAATATTTTTTTAAAATTTCTATTAATCTAAATTAACTATTAAAATTTAAATTGTGATGTTACAAATACTCGAAATGAAATCAATTGAAAGTAATGAACAAACAACATACAATAGGGTAATGAACAGCTTAATGTTAGTTAATAAACAACAGTATATAAGGAAACAAATAACTTATATTAATGAACTATCTTTCAGTAGGGATAACTAGTTGATTTTCCTTAGCATTTTAATTTTATTATAGTGATCTTAGACCATGTGAAATTTTAGAGTTTCTCAGCCTTTCTTTTTAATTAAATTTGGTCAAGTGATCTAAATGATATTTTTTTAGGAAAACACTATGATAGGTCCCTATAGTTTCATATCTTTTTAGTTTTTGTGTTTTCATTGTTCTTGGTCCCTATAGTTTTATCTCGTTTTGGTTTTAGTCTTTAAAATTTGTTTTTGTTGTTCCTGGTCCTTATAATTTCTGTCGCCCAAAACTTTAGTCCCTCCTGTTATTAACGTCGTCAAAAATGCTGAGGTGTAATTAACACTATTAATTATTATGCAGAGGTATTATTCTTATACTTAGCTGGTACATAACTGGAATTAAGAAACCTTACACGATCAGTCATCACAACGTCTCCTCTACCCTAGCTCTCCTCTTTGCATCTCCTCCTAAGTTCATCGATCATATCTTCTCATTATGTCTTCCATTTGAAGCAGTTAAACGTATGTCTTTGAAGTAGTCCTTTCGCTCATGTCTGCAGTTTATCTTATGGGCTAGGGAAAATAAAAACCTAATGACTTATAATTCATTGCCAACTAAGCATAAGAGTAACATCTCTACATAATAATTAATGATATTAATTACACCTCAGTATTTTTTAGGTGTAATTAGGGATTAAAACAAACTTTAGGGACTAAAGTCAAAATGACATGAAACTATAGGAATCAAGAACAACGAAAACAAACTTCAAAGATTAAAACCAAAAAGACATGAAACTATAGGGACATATCATAGTGTTTTTTCTTTTTTTTACATTCTATGGTCTCATCAAAAAGGCAATAAAATTGTTGTATTTTATTAATATTTTTAGGTACTTACTCAATACTCAATCTGTTTGTCGGTAAGTCCATGAGTGTAACATTTCTCATGAGTTTCTTGTTGATGTCAAATTGTCAATATCTATTGCATCACTTTTTTTTTTTCCTTTGACCTCATCTACTTTATCACTTCAATAATTAATATTCAAATTTAATTACCTTTTACTTAATTATATTATTTTTCCTTTAGTTTTATGGGTTAACGGACAAAAATACATTGAAATTTTTTTACACAAAAAAACACTTGTTACCTTAAACTTTTGAAAAGAGTGAAATTTTGCACTACAATTAATATGATCATTTGTTGATCATTACTTTTAAAAAGATTCACATGTGATTCTAACCATGGTCTCAAATTCTAGCTCTTCTTCTAACTTCGCATTATTGGATGTAGACAAGATTAATAGTAAATCCGGTAATTCGGGCCAAGCCCGACGAGCTAGTCCGAATTGGCCCGAAAAATTTTAGGATCGGGCTTAAAAAAATGATATTTTTTTATATTCGGGCCTATTCGGGCCAAGCTCGTTCAGGTTCGGGCTTGGCTCGAATATCCGAATAAAAAATTATATTTTTTAAAAAATATATAAAATATAATAAATATTAATTAATTCTTTAAGTTTTAGATCATTTTATACTAAAATACCATATATTTGAGTCCTAGACATCATTTAAGTTTTAAAAAAATATATTTTATATTTTTTATAAAATAAAATAATTAATTTCAAAGTAAAAAATAATTAAAAATAATTTTAAAAATTAAATTCGGGTATTCGGGCCGCTCGAAGCCCGAAAGAATTTGGGTTGAGCTTGGCTATTCGGGCTTTTCAAGGAGTTGGGCCTGTTTGGGTTTGGGCTTATTCAGGCTGGGCCTATTTGGGCTTGGTCTGAATAGGCTCGGCCCGCCCGAATTTTCGACTTTAATTAATAGTGGGTGTGAGAAGTTGGGTATGCTCACTCGTCAATTTCATCAAGTCCGTGTGTAATCTCTAGCGATTGAGGAAGAGAAGATGATTGAGTAAGAAGAAAAGCTGGAGATAACTAAGGAATAAGAGAGCCATGTGTATATATATATTTTTTTAATTTTTTAAAAATGTCACACGGTAGCCAAGTGATAGTTAAAGTTAAACACACGATTAATTAATGGTCAACATTGATGACAGAGCAAAATTACTTGATTTTTAAAGTTTCATGATAAAATTATTCTAAAAAAAATTTAAAATACTAAGTGCTCCTAAAAAAAATAATCTTAAGACATTTTTACCCTTTTAACTCCAATTTCATTACACAAAGCAACTAAGCTCTACTCAATCATTTTTTTTACCTAATTCAAACCCACTTTATCACTTCAAATAGTATATTTTAAGATGATAATGTAATTTTTATTCCTATATATATTTGAAGGAGTTATTTATTTGATCTTTTGAGATAAATTAATTTGAGTGAGCAAGTTTAAACCTAAGTCAAGCTCAAACTTAAGGTCAAGCTCAAGCCCGCTCTATCATTTCATTTTAATATTTAACGTTTTGTTAATTTATCTAAGTCATTTTTAATATTTTAAAATAAATTAATGCTGTTAAATTACACGACTGATGGAATGATATGTGATGTGACAACTATGCAGAGCGTGAAGAGCAGCTAATTTTGTCGGATAAATAGTCAATATCAACTTTATCATAGATCTTTGACTCTATCTATTTGATCACTTTAATAATGTTCAAATTTCATTATATATCTTAATTAATTAGCTCATTATCAAACAAACAAGGTCTACTATGTCTTTTTTTAAATAAAAAAATTCACTTTTATCACCTGCGCCTTCTAGTTCATTTTGAGCGGTATAGAGTTATAGACTATGAAAAGCTGTTCCAGTATTTTGTCCTATTTATAAAAATTAAATCCTGAAGTAAATTTTACAATATTATTTCAATCTTTATATTGAGTCCATCTAATTTTAAAAAAAATCAATTTATGTTAATATAAATTCAAAAAATAATAAATAATTATACTGATAAATATTTTTTTGGAAAATTTTTTGCATAAATCAAGAGCATTACCTCATTCATATTCTCTTTAATAAAATTACATCAATTCAATTAATATTTTTTTTGGGAAAATAAAAATCAAGGAGCTTTAGAGCAACTTTTTCACAAAAAATGACCAAAACATTTTGATTTTACATGGCAAGTCTAGAGTACTAAAAAGTAAATAAATTTGGGTGTAAAATGACGAGCCTGTTTGTTTATTATTTTTAAAAATTGTTTTTTATTTTAATATTTTTAAAACAAAAAAACTTGTTTGGTTATGATATTTAAATTTTTATTTTGAAAACAGTTTTAATTTTTTTTAAATACAAGAAAACCAAAACAATTTTTAACTGTTTTTATTCATTTTTTTAGTTTTTCAGTGAAAAATGGAAAACAAGAAATGATAATTGTTCTCGTTAATGACAAACATTGTAATTTTGTCTCGATAAAAAAAAAAATCACCTATCTCATAAGTTTACAAAACTATTTTTGAATTACTATTATCAAATAAGTTTTTTTTATTTGTTCTCAAAAACAAATTTTAAAATCGTTTTATAAAACAATTTTTGAAAACAAAAACTAAAAACAACAATCAAACGAGCCCAAAAGTACCTTTTTTTTAACCCCACAATCATTGGCTTCGGTAACCAATTAACTTAAATGGAAAAGGTGACCATCAAAGAAAACGACTTGTAGTATGATTAAACAGACTTTGTAACTTGATGGCTATAATATTTTAGGTAGCCAAAGGATCATGGATGCAAGCTCCCTAGGCCACCCGGCTCTTTACTATTTAAATTAGCGACCATGATTGTGGGGTTAACTTTTAAAAAAAGGGTATTTTTATCATTTTACATTTGAATTTATTTACAATTTAGCCCTCTGATCCTACAATCTAAAATTAGAATATTTTGATTTTTTTATTTTTTACTAAAAAGTTTTTCACGGGTCAATGATTGTGATTTTTTCTTAGTTTTAGTGATTTTTTTTTTTGGAAAATAGAGTGCCTTTTTAAATTCCCAGTATTTTCTCTTTTTACATCATTATGAATGAAGGGAGAGTAAAAAATATAATAAATTAAAATAATAAAAAATAACATAAATAAGATATAATTATAAAAGATTAAATTGAATTTTACCTGACATATTTTTATTAGATAATATATAAATAATGATGTGCACTATGATTATGCAATAATTTCTCTTTATAGGTGATTTATAAATAATTTGACTTTTGTAAATTTTATATTGGACATAGCATTTCACATGTTTAAAATTAATTAATTAATTTTAAATTTTAGTATCTTAATACAAATATGAAATTTTTACTACTAAAATTTTGAAGTTTTTGGAGACTGAGATTGAATTGATCTTTGAAATCCTGCACTCATTCCTCCCCTTATTTTCCACTCAATATATTAAAATATTAAAAAAAAAAATAGAATCGGAGCATAGCGCGGGTCAATTTGTTGTGGCGCGAAAGTCCTCGTGAGTCTTTGAATGATTCTGCGACAGTTAGATAAGAACTAATTCTTCGAGGAGTGTCTCCAATTATTTTTCTTTCAAACAGTATCAACTTTCCATTTGTTATTATTTCTCTCCAATCAATCATACATCGCCATGGACTTTCTTTCATATGCTATTGTTTTCTCCAATACACACAGCAAGCTTCTTCACCATCTCCTCCAGCAATTTCTCCAGAACTCTGTAAGTTTCTTCTTTTAGTTTTCGTCTCACGTTCTGGTTCTTCGCTTCCGTGGTCTTGGAAACAAGCAAAACGCCCTCATTATTTCTCAGATGTCTTCTTCTGATTTTAATTTCTGGAGGGTTTTAGCGTTTTCTGAATCGGGCAAAAAAAATCTAAATGTTTAGGAAGCAGAATTTCGCGGAAATCGAATATGACGGACGATTATAATGAAGATAGCAGCAGTAGAGAGCCATTGCTGAAGATTCGGTACTACGAGAACTGCCCAGGGTGTAAGGTGGATCGAGCCAAAGAAATGAACCGAGGATCACCAGTGAAGTATCTTTTCTATATATGGATGCTAACTATGTGCGCCAGTAAGTATTTAAGTTAACAATCTAACATTCTCAAACTTATTTTTGTCCGGTCAGAAGAATCAATGTGATCTTGAAGTGCTTCATTCATATGTTTTTGAAATTTGAACTACGTTGACCTATTTTGATCGCTATATGACTATATGTGCTACTGCTACCACATGTAGTGATTGGCAACAAGAGAAGAGGTCTTCTTTGTAGTGAAATTATGGGGAAAATGACAAGGACGAAGCGCGCCACTCAACTCCTAATTTAAGAAATGACAATTAAGGACTAAGGTTCTTTATTGATTCATAAAGAAAAATGATATGAACCAAAATGTCTCTCTGCTCGACTGAAATTTGGGAATCCAAAAATGGAGCTTTAGATAAACTGACTTTACTTTCGTTATTTACAATTAAACTTTCGATTTTTGTATTCGAATTTTTGGGCATTTTGTTGTTTTTTTAGACGTAAAATACTTTATTTTTAATTTGAGATATTTGACTGTCTTTATGTCTCTAGCAAGGTCCTTGCATGTCATTTTTCCAAAATTATAATGGGCTTCTCAACTTTGGTTGATTTGAATCGGAGGTCATTGGCTGCCTATGAAATTTAAGAAATGAGAAGTCCCTTGGTTCTTCGGTTCAGTTCAGCAGAAAAAAATTTAATTCATAAGCTAATCCTTTGATTTATATTATCTTTTCCCCCGATTTTGTGATAGCAACATATTGTTCCTTTAAATTCAAGAAGACCTTCTTGGCTTTTGTTTGAATATTATGGTGTTTTTCTAATTCTTCCACTCAGTTTGAAAGCCCAAAATTAATCTAAATCTAATTATTGTTCGTGTTTTTTCTTCCTTTCTTTTTTTGGAGAGAGGAGAAATCCTTGATGACTGATTTAAGTCACGAAATAGTTTCAAGACAAACAAAAGCTTACTTTTTCTTTTTCAATCGAGTATTTATTATCAAACTGTATATGTTTTTATACAACTATTTGGTCAAAGGTTCAACATTATCAAGTTCACTTAAAGGTAGTTCTCCCGATGTGATTTTTTCCACCCACGATTTGTGTGCATAAACTTTTTAGTCATCAGTTAGTTTGATGTTGTTTTTCATTTTTTCCCTTTCTTGTTGAGCACCTCATTTGTTTTTCTTTTCTTGTGCTTTGTACAGCGCTGCCTATAACATGTATCTTTCCATTCCTTTATTTCATGGTGAGTTTGGTTTTTCATTTGCCTTTACTGCTACCTTCTTGATGCGCTATATTATAGCCATGGATGGCAGATTTTTCTTTTTCTTTTTTGTGTTTGGATATTGTACATTATTAAGTTCAACATCAATTTTTTTTTTATGTTTTATTTTCTCCTTATTAATAAAAAAAAAATTAAGTGCCTGCTCCTTTTTAACGTGCACGTCAGGTATTGAAAGCGAGTGCCTCTTGATCCAATTTTTTTGTTATACATAGATGGGATTTTTTCCCCTTTTGGATATCCTTGATTTATTATTTCAATTTCAATTTTTCATGCTTTATTTTTAATATGCACATTAAGTTTTGAAAGCGGCAGCCACTTGCTTCAAGATGGGAACAAAATCTAGTAAGCAGTTGATTTGATTAATTTTCTTGAGGTTAATATTTTTTATTTTCCTAATAAATTTTGGCATTTGAATAAATATATTGAAGTATCGATACGTAATAAAAATCTTTTACAAGTTGGACTATTCATAATGGCGGCTCATTCCTTAAACTTTATGCAAATGCATGAGAAAATCTGTCTAGTCTATATTTACATCTTCCAATTTGTTGGTCTGTAGCTGGAGAAACTTTAGCAGATAATCCTTGTTTCGTTTCTTTTTGTTTTTTTGAAAAATGATGAACTATAAGTATACACCCCCTTCATTTCCTTCGTAGCTTGGGGGGGGGGGGGAGCAATTTTGTGCAAGCAGTAAGATTTTTTTTTTTTTTTGGGACGCCTACTAGTCTACTATTGTTGACTAAAACGGGAATTTAATTTCTTGAAATTTCATGAATGACTTACTGGTGGGATGGTTGAAAAACGTATGTATTTGAATAAGGGAAAAACTTATATACTTAGCTTTATGTACTTGAGATGCTTGTTTACAATTAAATCAAGACATGTGGATCATTTATATCTTATTTATTTTATAACAAATCTTGTCATTAAGATTATAAACACATTAAAATCCACTTGTTTTAATTTAGTTGGATGATATAGTACATTAAGTATATAGGGCTAAGTACTTAAGTGTTGCCCTTTGAATAATCCTAAATGGTATTAGTTGAAGTGCAGCTGGGTAGTGCCTTGGTAAATGTTGAGGAACATTTATCTCTAGAAGAGACCGCTACAACAAATCTCAATTCAGGCAGGCTATCAAATGGTCTAATTGATCACTTGAACTGTTAAAAAGTATTGCTTTACCTTCTACGTTCTTTATGAAATAACTCAAGAAATAAAGCTTTTGGTTAGTCTTTATAAACTATATTACTTCTTACTTTTGATCATCCAGGAGCATTCTCAATACTCCAGTGTGTAAGATGAATTATTAAAAAAAAAAAAGAAAATTACTCGCAGGTAAGAGATTTTGGTGTTGCAAAAACGGAGGCAGACATTGGCTCCTATGCTGGCTATCTAGGTAAAGTTCCTTTTAGTCCTTCCATTCCATTGATGTCTATTAGAGGGATTTATAAGATCTTAAAATGCTGATCTCCATAAGAATTATGTTGTAGGCTCTTCATTCATGCTTGGCAGAGGATTGACATCTGTAGCCTGGGGGATAGTGGCTGATCGTTATGGTCGAAAATATACTATAGTCATAGGAACTATAGTAGTGTAAGTACACTACCCCTGATTTGGATGATTTCTTTTAAGCTCTAAAATATAATAGAGAATAAAAAAAATATTGTTTGGAGAAATGAAATTATGGAAGACTTACTCCAGGCACGAAAAAGGAGAGTTAAATACATAGAAAATCGGTGATTATTTAGTTCATGTTGGGACTTTTTTCTTTTATATATATTTTGATTGTGTATTCTCTGCTTTATTTATTTTATTTTAGTTCTTGTAATGATCTTCCTATAAATAGTTCTTTAACTAATTGTATGTCAGTTTTTTGAGACTAGTTAAAATAAGGTTGTCTTGGTAGTTTCTCTCCTTACTTCATCCATTGTTTTTTTCCCTTTCGTTATGTCATTCCTCTTTACAATACCATGTCAATGAAGTTATCCATATTGATATTGATTATGATTTGAGTTCAGTGTTGTTTTTAACACACTATTTGGCCTAAGCACGAGCTTTTGGATGGCTGTTATCACAAGATTTCTTCTTGGAAGCTTAAATGGTTCACTTGGGACAATCAAGGTACCATTTATGGATGTACCAGATAAGAACAGTTTGTTGAGTGAACTGTTTTTTTTGTCATTAAAAGATAGACTATCTCTATTTGGTCCTCCAAAGTTTTAAGGTGTCATTTTACTTGTTCAAAGGATAACTTGTCTTCAATAACGTTTTCACAATAAGCATGTTAATAAATAACTGACAGAGAAGGGTGACTTTTCTTTATGAAGACCTGATGTGATCGTTAAGTGCCTAATCGTCATTTAAAACATGCACATAACAGCGCACCATGCTGTTTTGCTGCAGTATCAAGGTTGAAGATAATTGGGCATCTAATGGCCTTATTAACTACACATTAACCCATATCATCCACTTTGTTCGTTCTTTTTTTAAAGGGCTTATTGTGAGGACGGTATTGAAGATGGAAAGCTCTTTGGAGGACGTCAATGGGACATTCAAACTTCGGGAGACCAAATTGGGATTGAGTGTATCTTTTGACTTTTGAGGTCTAAAATATCAATTCACTCAAATTTTCATTTGATAGCACCAGGCCTCAATGAGAAGTTGAATTTGCATACTTGAAGTCAGTCCATCATTTTATTTTTTCTTTACAATAGCCTGTTCTGTTGTGTAACAACATTTAGTGCCACTAGGCTTTTGCCACTGAAATCTTTCGAGAAGAACACCAGGCTCAAGGACTCGCTACTGTAAGCATAGTTTACTTTGGTCTACTAATAGTTCCTATATGTACTTGTTATTTATGATAATTTGATTGTGTGATATGGTTTCAGTTCAGTTCAGCTTGGGGCATAGCTTTAGTCCTTGGTCCAGCATTGGGAGGTTATTTGGCTCAGGTACTTTTTTCCTTGCCCTGTGCAGCAAACTAGATCTTGAGAACAGGTGGCTTTTTCAGAGGGGCATGAGATGATTTTTTTGTGCTGAGAAACCCAAAGCCGAATTTCTAATGGATTAGGTGTTTATCGCTATCTACAATTTAAATTCATTGTCATCTAAAGTAATTGTAATCAACTTATCCTTGCTCTTTATCAATAGTTGGTCTCTATCTTCTTCTTCTTATTATTAGAGAGAGAGAGAGAGAGAGAGAGAGAGAGAGTTTACAGGTGTCTGTAAGCCTTCTCATTCATCATACTTCCCAAACTGTTCGTTGCATGTATGTGGAAACATGCCCAGGAGCGCACTTACCAATTGTTCTTCTAATAATTTGGAAATTTGGTATTGCAGCCAGTAGAGAAATATCCACATGTATTTCCAGAAGGCTCCTTATTTGATAAGTGAGTATACTTGGTCCTGATTTTAAATAATAACAATAGCTTTTGCTTTTGACAAAAAAAAAAAAACATTAGTTTTTTGGCTTCCTTTTTATTCAATTTTTCTTTCATTGTTCATTTTGATTTTCTTGTTGATATGCTGATATATATATATATATTGTCCCAAAACAAATGGCTCACAGGTTCCCGTTCTTCTTGCCCTGCTTTGTAATTTCAGCCTTTGCACTTGCTGTGTTAGTTTCCTGCATCTGGCTCCCGGTATGCATATCCATACAACTTGGAATGCCTATCTATATATTAATATATCTGTTGCAAACCTTACTGTTTATAAGCGATGAATAGTGTAGCTTTCTCCTTAGGTTACATGTAATGCACAAGACTTGAGGTCTAGTTAATAATACAGAGGGTAGTACAAACGGTAAAGTGTAATCAGATGCAAAAATGTATTTTTCATCCGTCCTTATTGAGCATAACTCTTTTAAATTGGGATTCATGCCAACCATGAATATAATTAGGATGATTTGTGCTCTGCCTAATTTAAGAGATATAATATAATATACTATTCATTTAAGGGATCTCTGCGTATAAACATATAATATACTAAAAGTAGAACACTAGAATTATATGTACTGTATCTTGAGCTGTTTATTTTTGTCAAAAAGTCTGCCTTCTGTGTCACCAACGGCTACATTCTGATGTTAGTATTTTCTTTGTAAAATCTGCAGGAAACATTGCACAAACACAATGTTAGCAATGAGTCCAATAAGGATGCGGAAGCTTTAGAAAATGAAAAAACAACAACAACAAACAAGCCTTTATCCCACTAGGTGGGGTCGGCTACATGGATTGCAAGACGCCATTGTGCTCTATCATTTATTAAGCTTTTAGAAATATTATTAATTAAGAGATCACGTTCAACAACTTCCAAGAGTGTTCTCTTAGGCCTTCCTCTACCTCTCTTAATCGGACTCAAAGTTATATGTTCCACTCTTCTCACTGGTGCCTCCCTTGGTCTACTTTGTACATGCCCAAACCATCTCAACTGATTTTCTACCATTTTTTCCTCAATAGGTGCCACCCTCACTTTTTCACGTATGTGCTCATTTCGAATTTTATCTTTACGTGTATGTCCGCACATCCATCGTAACATTCTCATCTCTGCTACTCCAACTTTATACTCTTGCTGTCCCGTTAGAGCCCAGCATTCACTACTATATAACATTGCCGGTCTGATAGCAGTACGATAAAACTTTCCTTTAAGTTTATTAGGCACCTTACGGTCACAAATAACTCCTTTAGCTTTTCTCCAATTAAACCACCCAGCTTGAATTCTATGCGAAATATCTCCACTAATTTCGCCATCATTTTGAATAATGGCTCCCAAATATCTAAACTTTCCACTTGAGGTATGATTTGATCTCCCAATTTCACTTCCAAATTATTTTCGAATAGTCTTTTACCAAATTTACAATATAAATATTCCGTCTTACTTCTACTCAGACGAAAACCTTTCGACTCCAATGTCCTCCTCCATAACTCAAGTTTGCAATTAACCTCTTCTCTTGTCTCTGCTATAAGAACTATATCATCCGCGAAGAGCATACATTTCGGGATTTCCTCTTGAATATGTTCCGTCAAAACATTTAAAATCAAGTTGAACAAATAAGGACTCAGAGATGATCCCTGATGTAGTCCAATCTTGATAGGAAAATCCTTTGTTTGACCACAAGGCGTTCTTATACTAGTTTTTACCCCCTCATACATATCTTGTATGGCTTTAATATAAGCAATCCGTACTCCCTTTTTTCCAACGCTTTCCAAAGCACTTCTCTTGGTATACGGTCATAAGCTTTTTCCAAATCAATAAAAACCATGTGTAGATCTTTATCTTTACAACGATACTTTTCCATTAATCCCCTTAGTAGATAATTGCCTCTGTAGTTGATCTACCTGGTATAAAACCAAATTGATTCTCAGAAATACTTGTCTCCAATCTCAACCTGTGCTCAATTACTTTCTCCCACAATTTCATTGTGTGGCTCATGAGTTTAATCCCTCTATAGTTAGTACAATTCTGAATATCTCCTTTATTTTTATAAATAGGAATTAATGTACTTCTCCTCCACTCATCAGGCATTTTCTTGGACCGTAAAATCACATTAAATAATTTAGTTAACCATCTCACCCCTTCTTCACCTAAACATTTCCACGCTTTAGAAAATGAAGTCACAGAAAAAAACAGTTCAGAAAAGTGGAAATATCCTCCTGAATTGGCCCTTGATGTCATCCATCATTGTTTATTGTGTTTTCTCGCTGCATGATATAGCTTATACAGAGGTATGCATCTTACTTAATATTGGGTCGATAGTAAATTGTTCAAATATATCGTCCATCATGAAATACCGTTCTATAACTTCCTTAGATATGTCTTTCTTAAATCTCTCTCGATATTTTTACATATGGCTAAAGACGATCGGTTGAACTCTCTTAACTAGTTCTTCTAGAGTGGCCTTATTTGCACATGTTTAAATCACTTTAATCAAATTCTACCATTTTCTCCTTGATAGGCACCCCTAGTGATAAGTGTCTTACTAGAGGCAGCTCTTTATGGGGCTGAAGACAATTTACTTAACTCTCTTATCCAACGCCTCTAGGAGCTTTCTTTGCAAATCTCTAATCAATTTCTTACCATTTTCTCCTTAGTAGTGCCACACCAATTTTCCTTGACATTGATCTTAACATTCTCATCTTTGCTATCCCTATTTTTGGCCATTCTTGCCTCTTCAATGCCCAACATTTCTTACCATTTTCTCCTTAGTAGGTGCCACACCAATTTTTCCTTGACCACATATTGATCTTAACATTCTCATCTTTGCTATCCCTATTTTTTGGCCATTCTTGCCTCTTCAATGCCCAACATTCGTTAACTAAATAGCACCAATGGTCTTATAGCGACTCACTAAAACTTTCTTTTGCGCTTTGTAGTTATTTTGCAGTGAAAAATAACTTCCTTTTAAGCTTGATTCTTGAAAAATGCTGTGATTGATTATCAAATCGATACTCCTTGACACAATCTTTGAAAAAGTTCATGTAGCATTGAATTGTTAATGAACCCGTCCTTGTGGAGCAAATGAGGTTCTTGCATTTTTTTCTTGAGGCTATAAGTTAGCACTGTTTTACTTTCTGCAGGTTTTCTCATTATGGGCTGTCAGTCCTCTAGAGCTGGGGGGTTTGAACTTTACAACGGATGATGTTGGTGATGTTCTTTCAATATCAGGTTTATCCTTGATGACAATGAATTTCCAGATATATACATTACTGTTGTAAATTGGACTTACTTCCTAACCTTCCAACCCCAAACATTATACATAAACATAACCGCTTGCATGAGATCCTATATACTATGCATATCATGTAATCCAATCTTGTTGAGTAAACTTTTTGGCCAAAAAAAAAAAAATCTTGTTGAGTAAATTTCAGTTATTTAATTTTCAAACGTTGGTAACTAAAGAGTAAGATGCTTTTAGACGATTACCTGAACTTTGGTATTTTGTTGAGAAAATTTTGATGAAGTTTCTTTAGTGTTTCTTATCAACTTCTTCAAAGAAAACATAACTTGCAGTGCAAATTTTAAAAGCGTCAATCACGTAGTGCTAGACTATAAATCAAATTGTTTGATAAAATTGTTTTTGACTGAACCTCTTTTATGAATGTAGATTTGTTCAGACTTCCTTGATACTCATACAAGAAAAATCAGCAAGTACAACATATATGAAAAATTCAACTAGTTTAAGATAGAAAAGATGTGCACTTCAATGATATAATTGTGTTTTCTTGCTTCCCATGTATTGATGTATTTATCACGTAGAGATTATGCTGATTAGCATTGAACATTGGTCAACTGGTTAGGATTTGCTCTTTTGCTCTGTCAAATCTTCCTTTATTCACCTATGGAGAAAGCATTTGGACCCATTAATCTTGCTCGCATTGCAGCGGTGAGCTTTCACTATCATGCAATAGTTACTGTGATGCAGCATTTTCCTTGTCAGTATTTTTTAATCTCTACCATTTTTTGGGTACCACGTGCAGGCTTTATCCATCCCTCTCTTGCAAAGTTACCCTTTCATAGCGATGTTATCTGGCTTCACACTGCATCTAGTGATAACTATTGCTTCCGTCTTTATGTTATGTTTCCCTGTAAGTGCATCTGTTTCTTGATTTCACCAACCAGATTGTTACATCGAGGGGTTAAGGTGAAGTAAAATGGCTGGCATAGAATAATCTTTATAGGTTGCCAGAAAATTAACACAATAAATTGTAGTTGCTTGTATAAGTATCATGTAATGGCATGTCGTGTCTAACACAAGTTTCTGATTGTTTGACGATGATGCAACTCCTCTTTTGAAGTGTTCATGCTTCATAAGTTGTACTTTTTCAGTATAAAAGAAAAGGAAAAAATAGAGAGAAGAGAAGAAGGCGATTGTTGTCTTAACATGTAACAATGCCAAAAACAGCATACTATCTCCTTCACGAAACATATATCTACATAATGATCTTCCTGATTGTTAATTTTTTTCTTTGCCAGACAATAATTGATACCAGTTTATTCCTTTTGCAAAACAGAGCAGTGGTAAATTCTTCATGTTCAGTTCATTATTTAATGTTACTTTTTTCTTCCTTATAGAAGTTATGAGATCATCATGATTGAGTTGGGCTAATATGGTTGTTGATTGGGGAAAAAAAGGAACAACACCAAAGAGGAGCGGCTAATGGTATTGCTATGACAGCTATGTCACTTTTCAAAGCAGTTGGCCCTGCTGGAGGTGGAGCAGTGTAAGTGTGCATTTATTTCTTTTTCCCTGTTTTGTTTTTTGAATGGATTTTCATTTTTAGCCCCAAAAAAAAAAAAGTGCTAACAAAGGTTAGCTCAATATCGGTTGGATCAAGCCACATTGACCAAACGGTCTGTGGTTTGATTTCTTCCCCTAATGATCTATGATCTGCAATCCTATGTTGGTAGTCATATACCAAGTTCTCTGCATGTTGCCTTGGAGCTAGAACAGCTTATTTACTTTTTTCGTCAACCAAAAGGTTTTTATTTCACCAAAAAATAAAGAAAAAAAATTGTAAATGTGAATTGGTGGGAGGTTTTCATTAATTAACCTGAGACTCTATGGGTGATTTTAAGTCCAGAAGTCTTTTACCGTTGATGTTCTATGTATAATCTGTTAGATTGATCTGATTCTTATCTGTCTGAAAGTTGCTAGGTTCTTTTATCATATTTCTAAAAGTGCCAGTTCAAACTTTCTGTTGTTTAAGGAGAATATATCTTAAAGGAACAATCTTGGTCTTCTTTTGCTTGGAGAGTTTTTAGAGGTTATAATGAAAATGGAGAAACACATTTCTGTTAACATGCCTTCTCCATAACATGCAAATGCAATATTTTATGGTAGTGTTTGGATTGACAGATTTGGATTTAAATTTTATATTTGAAATCTTATATTTTAAATTCATGTATTTAAAATCTTTTGTTTGTGTAGTTTAAAAATTTTCAAATAAAAAAGATAGATGGGTTGAGATTCAAAACAAAAATGAAAAATAGAAAAAAAGTTTATCTTTATTTTTTAATAGACAAGAGACTAGAATGAAATATAAGAAAAAAATATGAAAGTTATAGAGACATTAATAGTGGAAACACGAAGAGAATGACATGTTTGAAGTGACTGAAATTTCAAGTAACTAGGGTATAGAGGAAATTTGAAATTACAAGAAATTGCAACAAGAAATGGATTTGAATTTGAATTAAAATCCAAATTCATGAATTTTGTTGTATCTAAATGAGGGATTTAAACTAAATCCAAATTCAAATCTAAATTCTTATTAATCCAAACGTGCCATAAAACTTATCTGTAGTTCACTAATTACGATCTTGGTCGATGCAGATTAACTTGGTCGCAAAAGCGGTTAAATGCTTCTTTCCTTCCGGGTATGGTGCTCATTTAATCTTTTGTGCTGCACTCTGTTTCATATTCTGTTTCAAGACTTGAAAGAGTGAGGGAAAATGCTTAGGTACATTGCTTTTTTGATTTTCGAGATAAAGTTCTTGAATGAGAAAATAAAATGCATACATTTTTTACTACTCAACACCATGTCATGGAATATGGCATGCATCTCTTATTTTATTATTAATTAACACCGTACACATCTTCCTTTCTTGTAAATCCCATCCATATTTACTGTAAAACTATGGTGAAAAAAATATCTAAGTTAATCCGTTGTTAATTGAGTGTGTTGTGGGCCTGTTGACAGTAGTGAAAACTTTTTGGCGGTGCACCTCTGCCTAGGTCTGAGGCTTGGGTCACTTTTTCTGTTTGGTTTGATTTATTTTTTTTAATTGTTATTTTGCCTATTAAAATACAAATTAATGAAAAATAAATAAATATAAGCATAATTACATTCAATTTTATTAAAATCTTTCCCAATTAGGACCTGACATGGCAGGCACACAAGTTAATTGGTGGTAGATTTTTTTTTTTTTTTTAATGATCTGCCAGAGAAAGTTATTTGTTAATGAAGAATCATGAGAAGCTTTATTTTGTCTCAATAGTCTTAACTTTTTCAATAAAGAGCCACTTCATATTTAGGCATTTGATCCCCCCTCATGTCTCTATTCCTTTTTTAATTAGTCTTCTAATCGCTTAATGTCCCGTGCAATGCGCGGGCTAAAAACTAGTTTTTTCTTATTTCTCACATCTCTTTAATAGTAAAAAAAAAAAAAAAGAAATCCGCATGGAAATGCACCAGATCCATTCCCATATGTCTTGACTGCATATATTAGAATATCCATCCCTTGTGTTTCATAGAAGTAGCTCAGTAGCTGCAATTCTGTAAGCTTACTAACGTTGGGACATTTAACCACAGGTACTCATTTGGTGTTTTTTGTGCTGAACCTAGTGGAAGCACTGGGCCTGCTGATGATGTTCAAACCATTCCTGGCTGAGAAAAAGACAACCCCATCACAGCGGTCATAATGATGTTAATAACATGTTTCATAACCATGCAGTGATGAAGCAATCATCAATCCTGAGATATTTTTGTGAAGGGGATGCTACTGGCTAATTAATAGGACCAATATATATATATATATATATATATGCATGCATGTACCAGCCTTTCCTGCGGATTTCTGGTATGTTGTTGGTCATTCCATTAGAGGTGCACATAGGCAGGGTTGGGTTGGACAAGACCCTGCCCGATGCCCAGCCTGAAGAATGTTTTGCAGCCTGATGCCCAGCCCTACCCGTAAAAATACTCTATTAATTTGGGTTGGGCAGGGCTAGTTGGATAACTTTGGACCGCTTAACCCATCAAATAATTGCACTGCTCATAAAATCACAACCCTTTTGATTATTTCAAAATAAAACTATCACAAATCAACAATAATAACCCTATACATCAATTCAAAATAGCATCCATAAAATCATAAATTATAAATTCACAATAACAGCCACAATATCCAATTATCCATAATTCAACATCTAATTTGAAATCTAAAACTACCACAAGTCTTGACACAATATCAATTTATCCATAATTCAATTCAAAATAATAGCTATAATCTAAAATAACAAAAGCTTGGAGCATCATATGAGAAATAACAATTTTAAAGAATAGGCTTCAATTTACAAAAAGCCTCTTCTCAATTCTCAACTTGCATGAATGGAAGAGGAAAAATGCGTCATAACTAAATAAAAAAATTGTAAGAACATACATGAAAAATTAAAGCAAAATGGAAAACAAAATATGAGAGAATTAACAATAATATATAAGTTTGTTAAAAAAATTAACAAGAAATCATAGAAAAGTTTGCAAGAAATTAATAAAAAAATTAACAAAAAAATTATAAAATATTGGGCTGGGCTAAATGGGCAGGGTTGCATAACTTACCTGCTGCCCAGCCCTGCCCGCACATTGCTCAGCCCAGACATGTATAGAATTTTTTGTGTTTTTTTTTTGGGTCGGGCTGGACATACCGGGTAATTGGGTATCATAAACACCTCTACATTCCATGATGTTTTGGGTTTGAGACATGGTACACCGTAGACATACGAACATATATAATTTTATGTATTGTCTCTCTCTATGGCCCTGCCTTTTGAAACCAAGAAAAGTTTTTTTCTTTTTTTTTTTGGGGGGGGGGAATTGAAAGAAGATTCATTTGCTTTCTTGAGTTGGAGTGAAATCGTGGTGGCTTGGTAATGTTTGTCATGAGTCCAATCTAATGTTGTCCATTTAATGGCTATTTATGTGTATTTGTTTTTGGGCAAATTGATTGTTGTTTATGATTGTAGCAACTTGGCCATTGGTTTAATGAAATGTGCTGTTTTGAATGAAATTTGAATCTCAAGTGATCAAATGCTTCTTATGTACAAATTTGATATCCGAAATTAATAGGTCAAATTTATGTAAATAGTTTTCTCAATATGATTTATTTTTATATACAGTTTGAATCATTGATATTGCTTAAGAGAAATTGAGTCTCTTTCACTTGACCTAACTACTATTGAATCTTATACATAAAAGAAGTGAATTGAATATGTTAAGGATTGTCCTTTGTTATGATATGAGATTAGTTTCTTGCAGCTCACTTTCAAAATCATTTTTGTTAATTAAAACCAAGAATCTCTTGGCTTGTGTTTTATTCATTGCAGCAAGGTGGGAGATCATGTCATTTGACCTACAGCTCATTGGCGATGATATCGCATCTCCTTTAAATGGGAGAAAGTTGGGAGCGGGGGGGATTAAAGCCCTACTGTACTGTTGAGCATTGACAAGCTCTAAAAAGCATGAGTGATAGTTTTTTTTTGTGAAGAGATAAGCGGAATTAAAAAAAAAAGACAATTCATTAAATAAAAACAAACGTAACAAAGTATAACTGTTGAACCCTAATTTTAATCATTATAAAATAAAAGAAGTTTATATTTTACAAGATCAATAATCAAGAATTAACAACTTGAAAGGGAATTGATTGTCTTTATTTTAAATTATGGCTCTCGAATCTTATTCTCATATAGGTATATCATTATTACCAAATATGCATTTTATTCTCAAGTAATGAAGAACCACTTAATCAATTCTTGTTTATACTCATATTGTATTTCTCTCTAAAAATTAAATATTTGACTTGATATTAATTTTCTAAGGACCATTTGTATTACTTAAAAGGTATTTCAATTGATCTTGAAATCAAAAATCAAAATTCTGAGCTATGATACATGGATATTGATATGTGTATCAGATACAATACTTTGATACTTTGATTTTTAAAAATAGAGGATACCATACATTTTCTATTAGTGCATAGGTGTATATATATATATAATAAATATTAAAAATATAATTTTAATTTTAAAAATATCCAAAATAGCATACATATTTAGTCTTATAAAATAATATCAAGTAAAACATAATTGTTAATTGTACTTTCATTAATTGGACTTATAATTTCTCACCTAAGATTTAAATGCCAAAAGATTATATTCTTACATTGTTATAATTAAAAAAGTATAATTTTTATCTTTTTATTGTATCTAAAACTTTTTTTTAAGGAAAATCTAATATCTGATTTTAAAAGCAAATCACAAAAATATATTGGGAATAAAAAAATTAATATCACAATATTTAACAAAATTTAATTTTTTAAAAATAATTTTAAAGTATTAACTTGCAATCTAAAAGTATCGAATACACATGAAAAAAAAAATTAAAAATTAAAAAATAATATTTCAATACTCTACATGTACGTATCGAAGAAGTACTGGGAAGTATTAGTATCAAACACAATATTGATATAGATATGTGAAACAATTTAAAGTATTGATACTTCATAGATTCTAAGAACTTTTATGAGTTGTCTGTGTCGTAATCCTTATTTCAAAATAGTTTCTTTATTGTTAGTTATTTCCGAACAATTTTTGAAATAAGGATCTTCAAATATATGATCCTTACTTCAAAAGAGCCTTCTCTGCATTCTTGTTAAGTTGTTCTTCACTATTTAGAAATAAGTTAGTCAGCTTATTTCCAAATAAGCATGAAGTTTCATGCTCTGCTTTCATGTCTCTTTTTGAGCAACTTTGAAGCTTCATCATTTCTTATTATTTTCATCTTCTAAAAGTTGTGTTAGTTATTTTATAATCCTAAAAACCTTTTAAACATAACTTCAGATTAGATTAAATACTTATTGATCTTATTTTAAAAATTTTTTATTCTCAAATAACTTTGTTCTTCTGAAATAAGCTCTTACCTACATTGTTAAAATATTTATTATAAAGAACCGTTATTTTCTTTACTTATTGAAAGAGAAAAACTTCACCATAAGGCACTATACAATTGCCTCTTTTTCGGAGAAAGCTTAAAAGAAAGAAGATGAAAACTCCAACTATCATATTCATAAATCTAGTAGATCATTTATGAAGCACAACTAAATTGAAGCATTTATGAAGATAGTGAATAAGAATGCACACAAATGAGCAATGCAAGTTACTTCATTTATGGTTTTATCAATTTTTTAAGTTTGTATTCATTGAGCTTAAAGAGAATATTTGATAGAAGTAATTCATTTTTAAACTTACTTTGTTTGTTTATTTTTTTTTTGGTGGAACAAAGTATCTTAAATTCTAGAAGTTTAAGAGAAATAAATTATTGTCTTTGTAAGGGGAGTAATTTAGACTTTAGTATAAGTCTGAAATTATATTAAGACTACCAAAAGCGCAAATTAACCCTAGTAAAGTTAGTGGAAAAAATCTCAAGTAATATTTGAAGGCATAGGCTTGAGTAGTTATGACTAAATCAGGATAAATAATCTGTGCAAGCTTTTCTTTTTACTCTCTACTATATTTTGGTGACTCATCTCTTTAAATTTATTATTAACTAAATTTTTATAAAACTCGATTTAGCCCCCTCTTAGAGCGGAATCTTAGTAACTTCACTTCATATGAAAGTGAAGATATGTACTCCCTCCATTTTATTTTACAAACATTTTTTAAAATCAAGTTGCCAATGAAATGAACTAAATATATGTTAAACTTCAACCCCCCCAAAAAGCAAACTTGTAAAAAATATTCTTTATTATTTAATAAGAGTAATAGAGAGAGAAAGAGATATTTAATGAACGCAAAAAAAGGAGAGACAATTTTAGAATAAATTCACTAATAAATATTTGTCTTTTTTTAAATTATATCATGGAAGCTTCTTATAACTAACGATGTTCAATAGCCGGTTGCGCGAGATTATGAAGTTCCTCGTCCAGAATAAAGCTCATCGCAAGCACGCAATGACACAAGGGTTCTCCTCATTGGGATTCTCTTCACCCATACTATGAATTGAGTGTATGTTTAATTTTTAATTTATTAAAAAAATTTTAGTAAAAATTTATTTAATAAAAATTAATTTAATAAAAATTAGTTGTTGTAATGAAATTTGTGTTTTCATATATTTTTTTTAAAAGTTAGTTTGATATATTAAAAGTTATTTAGATTATAATAATAAAATGTGCTTTTGAACGTACAATTATTAAAAAGGTCCTTCTCATTGAATTCTCTTCACCCATACTATGAATTGAGTGTGTGTTTAATTTTTAGTTTATTAAAAAATTTTTTAATAAAAATTTATTTGATAAAAATTAATTTAGTAAAAATCAGTTGTTGTAATGAAATTTGTGTTTTCATATATTTTTTTAAAAGTTAATTTGATATATTAAAAGTTGTTTGGATTATAATAATAAAATGTGTTTTTGAATGTACAATTATAAAAAAATATTTATTTATAATGATTTATAATTTTTATTATACAAATATAATATATTTAAAATATTTTAAAAATATGATAAAGATTTTAAAGAACATAAAATTTGATCTATAATGCTAAAAACTTAATATCTAGTTATACTTTTTAATTTATAATTTTAAACAATGTGATAAAGATTTATAATTTTTATTATACATGAATGCTAAAAATTAACATGATTAATTATTTAATTTATAATACTAAAAACTTGATACCTAATTATTATTATTAAAATAATAATTATATTTAATGAATTAACTATTTTTTAAATAAAAAATAATAGATTAAACTTGAGATAGTATAATACATCCTACTTTTTAAATTTATTTTTTAAAAACTTCAAATAATTATATTTTTTATATTCACTTTCAGTAGATATGCTTTTAGGATGTATTTTTTTATAAAATATTTTACCCACAAAATTTCAAAAGTAAAATTTTGTTTTTAAAAATAAAGCACAGACAAACCAAACGTAAGATCTTTTCCCCGGGGCTACGCTTGCTCCAGTTGCAGATCGAATCCAGGTATTGAATTCGCCCATAAAATTCCTCATTAATCATCTGTGAGCTTGTCTTTGATATTGTGATGAATCAATAACTTCTTTTTGCAACAAATTAAGTGTGATATAGATTCTTGCTCCTGACATCCAAAAGGGCTTAAGTGATTAACATTCAAGTGATAGCGTGACAAAACTGCAATCGTTAATTAACACGAGATGCTTAGATGGTTAATGAATTTCTCCACAACACCTTCCACACCTCCTTGTGAGGATTATAATATGGGCTGGTGAGACTGGTAATATTTTTCCAGTTAACAGGCACACAAGGATTTGAGGAATGCATTATAAGAGATAGAGGTACACCATTAGTAGATGAATTAGATTAACCTCCTCAACTGAACTTAACTTCCCTTCACTAACCTTCCCTTCATTTTCCCTCCACTATCCTAAAATAAAATCTAGGCCATTCAAATTTGGTAGACTCCATAATTAAATTTTCTACTTTTTATTTATATTTTATTTTATACTTATTAAAATAAAAAAATTAATAAATTTACTTTATGACCAACTTAAACAGTCTAAATTTAATATGTACTTTTAATTTAATATTTAATTTTTTTTATAATTTTTATAAATTAACTATTTAATTTTACACAGTCTAAATTTAATATTAATTTTTTATATTTTTTATAATTTTTTTTATAAATATAATATTAAAAGTGAATATAATCTCCCAACGGACACTTTTCAAAAACATATTTTTATAAAAAAATTATAATTAAAAATATTAAAATTCAAACCATTCAGAATAAATTTGAATAATTAATATATGAAAATTTAATATCAAGTTTTTAACCATATAAATTAAATTTGCATTGTTTTAATTGATACTAAAATAAATTTATTAAAAACCTTATTTTTTATTTTAATAAGTATAAAAATAAAAATATAAATAAAAATAAAAACTTTAAATTTAATCCATCCAAATTTACCCTGCATCAAATCAAAATGGTAGAAATTTCATTTTAAGTTAGTGGAGAGGAAATGGAAAGAGAGGTTAGTGGTCCTCGCATTAGCCACTTGATAATTTACTCTCCACTTGATATTCAAATCTATCATTTAATTGATATTCTTTGCCTTTTTATTCTTCATCTTCACTCTAGTTTCAAGCAATTTTTCCCCCAATCTTTCACAGATGGGGATTCCTCGTTCTCAATGCTATCGCCTTGGCGTGACAGACACCTTTACACCCATAAAAAAAGAAATAAAACGTTTATAGCCATAAACAAGATGTATCATGATATTTTGACTCCAGAAATGTCCTTTTACCAGAACTGATCCTTACTGCCATAACAACATAGAGAGAGTATGGCATACATGCTAATGTGAGAATGCCTACACACAATAAAAGAGACACAATTTGAGAAAGGCTAGACCTAAGAAAAGGCACACAATTTCAGCAACCTTGAGTTTGTAAGCATTCATTGATCCAGTAACCATAAAACCTCACTTTCACACAGCTCGTGTCAAGGATAGGGGTCTCCGTTTTCTGTCTTTCCAAAGCAATCAAGACTTAGCTTCCTCAGCCACCGGTGCAGGCGGTTCTCCCACCTCCATCTCTTTCTGCCCATCCTCTTCTTTCGTTTCGACTTCATCTGCACAGAGTGTATCAGAAAATACTCCAATGTTAAAATTACAAAACCATATCTTGGTTAAGTTGCTGCACAACAAACAGGCATGGTAGTCACTAGGTAACTCAAACTCAGCCACCCATGCTAATCTAAAAATGGTTTTGTAGAACATTTACTTCAGACTTTATATAGAAAGTTCACAAAAGCTCTAACCTTCCTGTTCCTTCAAATCATCCAAATCAAGATCATCCCCACCCATGTCTAAGTTCTGCACAATATACTTTCAGTTAGCAATGAACTGAAAAGGAGTTTTGGAAAGGCAAAAAAGACATGACTTGTTCTAAGATTTAAACCGAGCTAGAGGCCTCATGACTTGTTTCGATTCCTTGTTAAACATCCTGAGAACACCAACTATCCTTGACAAAGGTACTTGTCACACACAAAGAGCTAAAAGAACATAACTTGATACAGAAATAATTAGACTGACTTGATTTACAAAAAATTAGAAGAACAAAGCAATCCATAATTGCTTTGTTTCTCCAAAGTTTTGCCTAAGAATTTCTTATTCAATTGACACATAAAAATTATAAATAAGAATCAGTAAATGCAAAATTGGGTAAATTCATTTCTAAGGTACAACCAAGAGAATGAACTTAAGTCACCATCCCCCATAATCAGTATTCCACTTCCAAGGTTGGCAAAAACACTACTAGGCGTCCTCCATTCTACTCTTACAGAGTTAATAACATTTGGGTCATATCAAAATGACCCTTGAGAAGAAAACATACTTTCAATAGAATAGTCTAACCAACTAAAAGTCAACTTCCCATCTGACATTGTTGCCCATTGTTCCCAAAATCAATGGACTTGATAAGTCAAGATACCAAAATTCAGAAGCAAATAGCAATATCCATGTTGAAGTACCTCTAAAAAGCATGTCAAAACCTCACATCTATCCTAAGTTTCTGGAGGAGAAAAAATTACAACTTATTTACTGCGTTAGAAAACTTTATACTCACCGAGAAATCCATGTCATCGAAGTCCATTCCTGCTCTCTCTGTAAATTCAAGGAACTATATCACTATACTGAACCAGATATAACACAACAATAGATTACCAATAAATCATAATTACAATGCCTACCGTTCTCTTCTTCTTCGTCAACCCATTTATCCCAATCAACTTTGACAAACACAGGAGGCTTTCCTTCCGGCTTGATCAACCTGTCCCACCATTTCTTCTCCGCTTTCTTTATAACATAAACTATGTTTCTTACACCAACATTATATTTGCTGTCCTACAAAATGCCATCAACCATCAATTAGTATTCTAATTGAGGTCAAATTCTAAATCACCCTACAGAATTGATTGTTTGTACCTCCACATTGACCTTATCAAATAGATCCAAGTCAACTTCATAGGGAATTTCATCTTTCTTGCAGAGAAATTAAATCTTCCATCAGGTTCTAGCTTGACCTTTACATCTTTAGCATCAGGCAAATCAACAGTCACATAAACCTTGTCTGATCTCTGAGCCCACTTCACAATAGGGTGTCGGCTAAAAAAGGTAGAACATTCATCAGAAAATTAATCAGAAACACTGAAAGGTCCTCATGGTCTAGATTTCAAACAAGTTTCAAGCTCTCACCAGAAAAACCAACCCCATCAAAGCTAGATAGATCACAATAATCATAGATATCATAAATGAGAAACTAAACGTTTTATCATCTCAAGGGCGTCGTCAAAAGTGTGCCAATCATGCTTCTGATCTAAATCTTCCTAAGAAGCCAATGTCCATAACATCCTTGCTTACGGTCAGAGGGTACCTAATAACTGTGAGTTATTGTCTACAACTTATGCACAATATTATAAATAGAAGATTTATTGACAAGCAACAGAGTGACCAAGGATGAAAAACTGGTAAAAAAAAAAAAATAGAAAACAAGAACTAGAGTACAATAATGCAATCCTCACTTGGTTAGTGAAAACGAAATTCTTAAAATTACGCACCGAAAGAAAGCAAAAAAGCGACGTTAAAAAGCAGATACTCGAAAGTGAAAACTAGGGAATTATAGTCAGAATATCGAATTCCCTTAGCTCTGAATCAGATTGACCACAAGCATTCTTATACAAAAATGCAAAAAGAAAAAAAAAAAAAAGAAAAATACACCATTATTGTTTGTTTTGGCATTTGCAGGATTACTATCACCAATGATGACCCATATGGAAGACAAAAAGAAGCAATGAAACATGGCGACACTAGGATTTGCGAGCTAACCTCATCTTCTGAGGAAGAATAAGAACAATGAATGCAGACGTGAAGACGAATACGATGAGCACGAAGAAGAAGACGAGAGCTTTGATCACAACCATGAGAAGTAGTGTCGAAGGATAAAAATACGAAGTGGAGAACGGCCCATGAACCACCTCGAGTGTTCCAGAAACTGCTAAAGGCCGTTTCATTGGAAAAAACACATGGTGAAATGTCGTTAATACCCCTACTAGAGTTGTCCCGAGAATTATTCTTCACTTTTGCGCTTCTTCCGTTGTAATGACACTATTACATTATCACATCAGTATATTATTGATGAATAATGTGTGATATGAGACACGAGTTTTAAATGTATTACAAGTGAAATTAAAAAAATAATATGATATGATTTATAAATAATATAGTTGGTATAACTTTTATAATATATATTTGCACAAAAATGGATATATAATATCTAACTTTTACGGTTAATTTTAACATAAATCAATTAAAACATGTATTTTTTATTTCTTAGGTTTTGAGGAAAAAGTTAACGTCATGTGATAATAGTTGATAATCATAAATTTATAAATTCATTCAACGCATTGCAGTAGCACTGCATTCTTTTTTTTTTCATTAGCAACTACATTTACTTATTTAATTTGGCTTGGCAATTTTTTAAAATTTAATTTTATTAGAATTCAATGGCATTTTTGTCCCTTTAACTATTCATACAATAATATATTTTTAGAATACATGATTCTTTTACGTGAATAGTTAAAAAAATAAAAATATCTCTCAATCCTTTTTATTTAAAACAATTATAAAAAGTCAAGACTATTTATAACATGTATAATCTGATTTCATCTCCAATCAATTTCATTTTTTATGTATCTTCCTTTGAGAACTGAATGTTTATATGCTCCCACCTATCCTAATTATAGGACAAAGGTTTGAAGTTGGGGAAATGACAATTAGAGACTCTATAAAAATATTAATCATAATTATAGATTTTAAATTATTAAAATTTTAATAATAAATTATAATTCTTACTTGCAATAAAATATTTTGTGTTAATTAACTTAAGATTTACAATGGCTTTTTGTAAATTTCCAACTAATATTGTAAAAAATTTTCAAATATTTTGTTGATTTCCAAACATTATATTTATAAATTGATAGTAAAAATCACAAGTAATTAACTGATGATTCATAAACGACTCTCATTAAATTTATAATTAATATCAAGTGTATTTTGTAAGTTTTTCAAATAATTTATCTA
>NW_026557079.1:0-28294 GCF_029017545.1 Prosopis cineraria | reverse complement strand
TTGCACCTCATCTCAATTGAAAGGCAAGAATTTACATACGTAGGAATATAATTAGAGGTATCACAGTTCAGTTCTCTTTTCATCTGTATATGTTTCCTCTGTAAAGTATCAACCTGGAAGAACTTGTCTAGTTATTGATTTGATGCTCATTTTTATTCACTCTACACCTTCATGTCTCTCCAAGCATGTGGCTTTAGATAAACACAGCGTTATTTTATTTAAATCTCAAGGCATAATAATCAGAATTATTTCAAATCGATCTAGAACATGTAATTTTAATCCCTATATTGGGAGGAACTTTTTGTTCTAAAATTGGATGTTACGACGAGGCTCTTGCCTGGTTTCCTCCATAGAAGTTGTTTATATTTTCGTCGCTCAAATAAAAGCACGTAATGTGAAAATTGGGATTACATCAATCAATCTACAATGTAGGCACTTAAATTGGATCTGAACCTCGTTCATACAATTTAAAGCTCAAACCGCTCAAGTGGATTTTTTTCATTCGTGGCATATATTTAAGCTCAAAAGTCGGTGGGGCTAGACTGACTCGATCAAAATGAATTTACTCGTTTGTCCTATCATTTCATTTCCAATCATACAGATAAGATATAAGTTGTCCCCTAATTATAGTACTTTATGTCTCTCTTCAAATGAATAAATATAAAATTTTCTTTTGTTTCATAATTAAAAAAGCTAATTTAGATATTCATCATGCATAATTTGTTACATCCAAAGGTGCCAGAAGTTGGCTGGCGAGTGAAAATAGACAACCAACTATGGAGAGACCTTGAAACAATCTAGGAAGTAAAAAGCTTAGTTTAGGATAACGACGGTTCATGCATGTGATTGATTTGACTCCCACTTTTGAGATCACGAAAGGGCCAACAAACCCATCATGCTAATATTTCGTTACAAACCCTAACAAAGCTGTCTGAAGAATTCCTAATCCATTATCTGTGTTTTACAAACTGTGAAGCTAACTAGTTTCTTTCTGTGCTCCAAGAAACCCAGTACAAAAGCACACTAAGAAATAGACTGAAAAGGCTTGTAAGCTTTCAGGTCTTTTATAATACCTTCAATGGATCCAGCTGCGGCAACTACAGTGACAATAAAGCAAAGGCCACTTAGCATTTTAAGCATCATCCATGGTGGGCAGAAAACCTGGGCATTTTTCTCTGCGAAATGTACATTTCTACAGGAAAATACACAGTCAAGGGCCAGAAAGAAAAAGCTCCAAGCAGACCCAAAATGCTGTTGAGAAAGGGAGTAACATGGCGGTTACAGTGGTAAAATCACGAACAGTGTCCTCCATATCACACAAACTGATTCACTCTGTAATTCCGCACATTGGAATGCTGATTGAGTATTCTTTTGTAGCAAAATCGCTTTCTGGCCATCTCTTGGCAGCACCAATCTTCCACAAGTTTGAAAACGGGTTGGCAGAATACCTGCACGCACGAAGTACCCCGTTAAGGTTCTTTGTCACTCAAAAATATTGATAGCTGAAGAGGTCGGAGATTGATTGGACTGTGCTGTGGTAAGTGGGTGAAAGTTCTTTGATTGGTTAACAGTAGAGTGTAGAGCAGAACATAATTGAACCAGTAGTTGCTGGGTCAAGCAGAAAAACTCAATTGCCTTCAGCAAGGTGTTACGTGCATAAGTTCAAAAGAAGAAGAAAAAGAAGCAGACATCATAAAGACTAACTTATTAAAAGAACTCCTCACACTTATAAGCAACACTTATTTTTGAGTTTCTTGATGCAGAACTCGTAATACAAGGTTGAGTGTTCGAACCTTGGTGATGAAAAAATAAATTATGTTTGTAGAGCTATCTTCAATTAAGCAATGACAATGCTCAAAGGTAACATGATGAGCCGAATTGAATAATGCAAACAAAAAAAAGAAGGAAGATGATTGAGCATAAGAAGCTACCTGGTAAGCACCAACGAGATGAACAACAACAAAGATGTTTCCAATGTCAACCATCCAAAATGGCTCATAAAAACCAAAATCCTGTGAGAATGTTTCCAGGTGCACTGTTCCCAAATGCCGCATATCCCAATATCCCACAAGACAGATAAACAGACTGGTGATCGACACTCCAACAGAGACTGCCTTCTTCATCGCTTGATTCTCTGGTGGGCTTGATTTCAACGTATCCTGGTCAAAACTCAAGCAAAATACAATATTGAAATTAAAGTTCATCAATTATGGTTGGATCTATATATATGGGGAGAGTAATGAACTTAATAGCTCGCCGGTATCTCAACAATGACAACAGAGAAAGCATATGCAAAAGCAATGTTTCCAAGTGCTTGGAAGGTGTTCCATATCTTCTCACTACTGCTGACATCCACACCAATGACTGTCCCAGACAAGCCTGTCTTCACATCGTTTCCACCTTCAAGTTCCAAAAGTGGATCAGTAAATTAAATTGAAAAAGGACGAGCACGCTGACACTGGTCCATCTGATTTAGTCCTACTAATTTGAAAGTGTTCAAGGTTCATTAAATGATGTTTTTAAGGTGTGTTTGTACTATGTTGTTGGTTAGTTAAGTGGGATTGTGAGGACCAACATATTTAAGCGAACATTTTATAGTGTTTGATTGAATTCAAATTGTAAATGAAAGTGAAGTAAATGCAGAGTCTAACCTGCACCTTGGCAATGGAGAGACCAAGAGAAATGAAGGCATAGCCAATAGACATGAGAGCAGCGAGAAGAGAGAGCCATGAAAGTTTATGAAAGTTAGGAATTTGGCTTAATATAATCTCCAATATCCCAAATACTATCATGTATCCATTGTTTGACGAATGACACCCCATTTCATGTCCCTCCTTGTGGAAGCAATTTGATCTTTTCACCGCCCTGATTAACACACAACCAACCAACATTCTCTCATGAGGGGGGAAAAATACTTCAACTATGTCCTCAACAAGAAAACTCCGTCTATGTTTTATAGGTAGTTCCAAACCCAGATAAAAGAGAAGGGTTGTGTTAAGTACGTTTTCCAAAAGCAACTATTTATTACTTCTCACAAAACATTATATAGTAAAGTATGAAAATGTACTCTCGTCCACAATACAAGACATTGATAACTATTTCATTATTCTAAAAACAGTTAGTTGAAATTTTAATTTTTTTAAAAAAATTGTAGTCCCTTCGACTCAAATTATAAAATACTTTTGAAAAAGATTCAGTGTCTTAAAACCAAGAACACTTTAAAAATATTAATATTTTATTAAATGAACTTATTCTAATATTACTCTTTATCTCTCTATTTAATTTCCGTCCTCATCTCTCTTTAATATTTTAAATGAAGGATATTTTTAAAAGTATATTTTTGTTTTAAAAAATAAAATTGTTAAGTGTATCTAATGAAATTTATAATGTAAAATTATAATTTGAGACAAAGGAGGGGGGTACATTTTTCTAATCATACCCTCATTAAATATCCTATATAAATACTTTAATAATGATAATTCAAATTTCAATGAATCATTTTTTTCAAAAGAATAATAAGTGAAGTAAAGTCATAGATGAAAAATAATTGGGAGAATTACATTAAAGTTTCATACAAGAAAATTAATTACAATAAAATTCAATGACAACTGAATTAAGGAGATTGACAACAAAAAAATTAGTTACAACAAGACTCAATGACAATTGAATTGTCAATTAGTTCAATTATCATCGAACTTTGTTATAATTCATTTTTTTGTGTAAGGTCTGAATGTAATTCTCTCAAAATAATTATAAAAACTAAAAATGCATAAAAACTATTAAATGCCCTGTATAAGTAAGACTTATAAAAATGTGCTGTATTATGCAAGAGAGGATAAATGGGTAATCAAGCTTCAAGCAGGCTAGAAATCTTACACCATGCTAATGGATGCAGTAATTGTGTATCCAATTGATATTCCTACAAGATTCACATACTGTGCGGCCCCACAAAGCAAGTATTTCATTCCTCCTGCCAACAAACAAACACACACACACACACACACAACATTACATCATTTTTTAAACCATGCTATCAAATTTATGTTTATGTATATTTGCGAAGTACCAAGATTGGTCTTGACGATCTGAATGTAAGTGTAGTTTCTGGTTCCGTCAGGGGACCTATAGCATTCAGTGAGCAAGGAGGAAGTGAAGACAGTGACCAGAGAGAAGATGGAGAGGGCAATGGGCCCAGAAACCCAACCCAATTGGGCCATGGCCCAGCCCAACGACAGAACTCCCGATCCAATCACAGCCGTAACGATGTGTGCACTTGCAGTGAACCACGTTCCTGAACCCACCACCATTATACCATACAAAGCAAAAGCAAATTAGATCTTCAATATCTAAAGGCTCATGCTTCATTAAAATTGGCAAAGATCTTTTACTTTTTATTTTATTTTCTTTGTCTAAACCTTTTTATGTTCTATTATCATTCTAGAAATATATAATCACATTCACAAGATACACGTGAGGCAGCGATTATTAATAACGATTTCATACAAATTAGTTTATGTGGGTGGCAGTTTTTCAAAATACCAGATAACAGAATAAAAAAAAAAGTATTTGTTTATGCGACAAAATCCACTGGTCTAAATTTGATTTGATTTTTTTCTATTTGGTGTATCCATTTGTGATATTTTGTTTATTTTTATCATGGTTTCTCAAAAGAAATGATGAGATTATAATTGAATTTCTTCCAATTATTATTACAAATTGTAGTTATTTGGAAAAAGGAGAAAATTAGTCATGCACTGAGTATATTTTTCTGAAAAAACAAGTAAACAAAATTCAAGGAAAATGGCATAATGTCTAGTATATCATCTTTCAAAATTTGTTACGGACTAAGTCACTCTGATACAAATAGAATAGAACACGTCTATAAAAAAAATTTTAAAAAAAATAGAGGATGAAACCATATCCTAAAACAGGTCGAAGAAATTTTAAAAGAGAAAAAAAAAAAAAAAAAAAAACACAAAAAGTGTCAAAGGAATGAACTCAATATATCTCAAGTTGAGAGAAAATACGACTCATACCTGTTCGTTTCAATTTGCCATCATCATCAAATTTAGAGTCAAACCCTCCATTTTCTATTGAGAAGCTCACGTTTCTCTGCAATTCCATAGCCATGTCAGAGACAAGCCTAAGAAGAAGAAGAAGAAGAAGAAGAAGGTTAAAGAGAGGGAAGGTTGGGAAGCACAGCGAATGTACTTAAAGCGGCACAGAACGTAGTAAATACATTGACTCAAATGGGGAGGTGAGTTTAATCATTTCAAGGTCTATTTATGGAATTTTTGGAAACCCAGAAATCAAAATTATTAATTACACTTTGAACAAAAATATGCAAACGAGATGATTCGCATGGGAAGAATGAATATTTTACCAATACTACATCGGGACTTCACAATTTTGACTTTCCAGTTACGTTAGTCAATAAATGTCTTGACCTGAGGCCACAGATTAAATATGCATTCAATGTTCTGTCCGGTCCTTTAAAGATTTTCGTTTTACAAGGATAATACAACATGGGAAAAACATCAAGGCATAACGTAAGTTTTCACTTTTCACCATATATTTTAATCATATCGTTTTTCAAATTTAATTTTTATTAATTTAGTTTTTTAAATTTTTCTTAAATTACTATCACTTTAGTCGTTTATGTTTTGAAACATAAATTCACCTTTAAATTAATCTAATACATAGATTATATTATTGACTTAACATGTATAAATGTTCATGAAAATAAATTAGCTTTCTTTTTATATACTCCCTCTGTTAAAAAGTGTGAGACATTTTTAATCAAATCTCACCCTCAATAAAGTAATTACTTATTTTTTAATTAACCCTATCTTTTTATATTTATATCTATTAAACACCCTATAATAAAGTCATTATTAATAGAGGTATTTTTAAAAAAAGATAATAATTATACCTTAAAATATTAAAAATACCTTACATTTTAAACATTCAACTTCTCAAAAAATATTTTATATTTTTAAATGAATGGAGTATTCTTTTTTCCTTTTCTTATCTTCTTGATCTCCTTTGTTTTCAAACAAAGCAATTATATTATACTTCTTTCGAATCACACTAAAAGTTGTTATTTAAAAATTACTTAATATGGAATAGTTGTTATATATATATATATATTTCATTTATACTCCTACGTTATTGAATAATTAAAGATGATGTTTTAAATAAGTTAAATATTATGTTTATTATATTCAAAGGCACAATTTGTAAAAATATAAAAAAATTTATAAAATAAAAATTTTAATAAATTTTTTAAAAAATTTTAATTAGTTAACTGTAATTTATATTGTGATACAAGTGATCGTAACAATATAATAAAAAGTCATGAATTCAAAGTATAAAAGCTAAAAATAAAAGTAAAGAAGAAAAAGTCTTCTTGGTGCGCTCGGATGTCAACCTTTTGGAAATCGGCAAGCAAAGATGAAGCATCCATGACCACTGTATCTGCACATTGCAACTTGAGGAAATCTGGGTTAATAAATTTCTTTTTCAGATAATCATTAAAGTAGACGAACGAACACCATAATCTCTGCTGGAAGATTGAATCCTTCAAAGTGCCGAACGAAGACACAGCAAAAAGAAGAGAGATGAGTCAGCTGTGACTTTCCGAAAGACCAGACCATGCACATTTCCACAGGGAGTAGCAGAGTTAGTTTCATCAAGAGATTGAGGAGCAGAAAAGGAAGACTTAGACCAGTCATAAATGAATTCATGTAAAAAAACATTGGCTATGAAAATCTCTCTGAAACTGAATGGAATTTTATCACCCTGGTAAGTTGCAAGATTCCTAGGGCACCACACAAGTAAGAGAAAAGTAATGATATGCCTAATGACAAGTTTACCAGACAACTTGTCATTTTCTCATATCCAATTTGTAATTTTCTCACATTCAATTTATCATTTTCATATATCCTATGCTCAAGTTGTCATTTTTTCACTTGCTATTTGTCTTTGTCAAGTTGTCATTTTCTTATGCTCAAATTATAATTTTCTTATGCCTAAGTTGTAATTTTTTTACGTTCAAGTTCTCATTTTTATATACTCAAGATATTATGTACTTAAATTTAAGTTGTTATTTTTTTATACCAAGTTATCATTTTCCTTTATTAAATTATCATTTTCTTATGTCCAAATTGTCATTTCCTTACGTCCACATTATCATTTTTCTATGCCAAATCGTTATTTTCTCATGCTCATCTTATCATTTTTATCCTGGCCACAAGTTATAATATATATATATATATATATATATATGTTATTTTGCACTATAAAATTAACAAGTATAAGTGGCCTAATAGTTATCAATCATTTTGGTAGCAACTTATGCATTTTCTAAGACTTTAAGATAGTTTAAATTTTTGTGTGAGAGTTTGGCCATAAGTCTCCCATATGTTTTTCCACGGGGTGGTAGTGCCTCCTGACAGTCCTACTCTTCTCGTTCCCTTCCTTTAAAAACATTTTCATTATAACAAATGGGCCCCAAGTTTTTCCTTTCATTAGCATTCGATAATTGGCTCTAACCATTTATTACATTTAGCGCTCACAACCATACCAAGTGTTTTTGGATAACAAGAAGGGTGAGCAACAACCCTCTGAAGGTTTAAGCACCGAGTTGGTTTCTCTCATTCGGCTTGGACATAAAGCTAGTGTTTTGAAACTCGAACCAGATATCAAACCAGAAAGAGCAACAGGTAAGGATTTTTATAGTTCAATAAATTAGACCAACGATCGAATCGGTGATATATTTATATATACAAATATATAAATAAAATATTAACTTGTCGATGGTGCATGAAATCTTGATGTTGAAAGCTAGATGCCTAGACTGCTAGAGTTGGAGGTAAAGGCATGTCAACACAAGATCGCGATCTCAAAGGAAAATATTAAAGTTGGAGCATACTGTCATGTCATGACTCACGAGATTTCGATCTCAATGCTAAAGGTTAGATTGCTAGAGCTGGAGGCAGAAATTGGAAGAAAAGTCAGAGATTAGATGGAGGAGAGATCAAAAATTAGATAAGAGTCTATAAGAGAATTGGATAATAGAAAAGAGAAACCATAAATTTGAACAACTTAACCTTTTTTTTTTTTTGGCCTTGACCCACTCCAAATTTCAGGTTAAATCATGTTCTATGAAAATCGCTCCGTTCAATTCGGGTCAATCCAATCCAAAGGCTAATTTAGTTCAATTAATTCAACTAAACCGTCTTATTCAGCCACAGCAGCAATAGTCGGATTGTTCAGTCAAGTCTGGTTTTCAGAACAATGCATGAAGTCCTTAACGAAGCTGCAGCAGCATTCTTGATGACTCCGTCCACATTTATTGCAACCCAACCACGATCAGATTCCATTTAATCCATTCTTTCAAGTCTAACCCAAAAAATATTTGATTATGTGTTGTGGTTTCACTAGTCCCAACCACAACTTAGTTTCATAACAGTCGCAGAGAAGATGTAATGGTTCCCTCACTAATTACGTCATACCGCAGCTATTATTAGAGCCAAATCGTTGGGAATCAATTTTGGGTAGCTTTGATTCTAAAGTGAAGCATGATGTTGGTGGACTAATCCTCCTAGTGGAGCATGACCATACCAAGTTTTAGCTCCATCGCATCCTAGTTCATTGATTTAAGCTCAATCCGTTGTTGCTTAAGCCCTTCAAACATCATACTTGAATTGCATAGCTACTACAGTCAGATTTCCTTGTCCAAATTGACTTTGGGAAATTCATTATAAAAATTTCAATTGACTTTAGAGCATAATATTGAAACCTGGACAGAACCAGCTAGGTCAACTCGGAAATCGATGACCCGGTCCCTTGTCCAGTCTGAGTTTACTCCTAAACTGTTGAGGAAATGAACCGGAGTAACCCAGTCAACTCAAGTTCAACCCAGTATAACCCGGTTAACCTAGTGGGTTGATTGGGTCAATCGGGTTATTTTTTTGGATGATTTTTTTTCATTTTTAATTTTTTAGAGTGCTGAGTTCAAAAATAAGATAACAAAAAAAAATGAAACTAAAGTCAAAAAATGAGAAATTAGAGGTAGAGCATGCTAAGTCCAATCCAGACTTTCAAACTGCATTTAGTTCAGCTTTTCATCTGTGTCTCTCTCCTCTCTCGCCCTAACCTAATCAACGTCTCTTCTTTAGCTTAGTTTTTGTCTCTTCTCCAAGCTCCAGCTCTATCCCTATCTCTTCTCCAGTTCTATCTGTCTCTGCTGTCTCCATCTCTTCTCCAACTTAGTCTCTGACTCTCCATCTCTTTTTCAACTTAATCTCCGTCTCTTCTCCAGCTTTATCTTCCATCTCTTCTCTAGACTTTTGAGATTAAAGAGTTATAATTGTAATGATAGATATTTAAAGTGTTATATTTTATTAATGTTACTTTTGAGTGATTGAATTTAATTGAATATTTTTATAATTAATATCTTTTTATTTAAATTATATTATTTTAATCATGACTGATTTGCCCCCAATTCAACACCCGAGTCAACCCCAATTGAACTACTAACTTGTGATCCAATGCCATGACCGGTTCAATTATCAGTCCCGTTTTACGTACCTTGCTTTAGAGTCACAATCAGAAATATAAATCTAGCAAATTAATATTACCCCTCCAAAAACAAGAGCACCAGTCTACGGCGATATTAATCCCATTTTTGCGTGTTTTCCCAAACATAATCACGCTCAGTTGTCCACTTACAGTGCAGATGTTCTTAAAAGTGAATCACGACGGGATCTAAGGTAATTAAGTCACACATTATCACGCTAAAAGTAATATGCAAATAGCATAGCACAGCATACGATTGCAAGTTTCAATCATGTGCACTTACAACACCAAAAGTTCACGATTGAAAATAAAATTCATGCATAGTAAACAGAGACACAGGTACAGGAAAGCAAATTCAACCATCAAGGGCATATAATCTAGGACCCTAGTATTCATCTCCTTCGTCATCCTCACCCTCAGCAGACTCAGCACCGACTTCTTCATAATCCTTCTCAAGAGCAGCAAGATCCTCACGAGCTTCAGAGAATTCTCCTTCTTCCATGCCCTCACCCACATACCAGTGAACGAAAGCTCTCTTGGCATACATGAGATCAAACTTGTGGTCAATACGAGAGAACACCTCAGCAACACTGGTGGAATTGGAAATCATACAGACAGCCCTCTGAACTTTAGCAAGGTCACCCCCTGGAACAACAGTGGGCGGTTGGTAGTTGATACCACACTTGAAACCAGTAGGGCACCAGTCAACAAACTGAATGGTCCTCTTGGTCTTGATGGTGGCAACAGCAGCATTCACATCCTTGGGCACAACATCTCCACGGTACATCAAACAGCATGCCATGTACTTGCCATGGCGAGGATCACATTTGGCCATCATAGATGAAGGCTCAAATGCGCTGTTGGTAATTTCAGCAACAGAGAGTTGCTCATGGTAAGCCTTCTCAGCTGAGATAACTGGTGCATAAGAGGAAAGCATGAAGTGGATTCTGGGATAAGGAACCAAGTTGGTCTGGAACTCAGTGACATCCACATTTAAGGCACCGTCAAACCTCAAAGAGGCAGTCAAGGAGGAAATAACCTGACGAAATCCAAGAAAATAATTTCAGCATTGAAAAACAATTTTAATATACAAAGTTCCAGACATTGAAAAACAAACCCATAGGCTGATACAATATATCCCAACTTTGTTTAATATACCTGAGAAACCAGACGGTTCAGGTTGGTATAGGTGGGACGCTCAATGTCAAGGGAGCGCCTGCAGATATCGTAAATAGCTTCATTGTCCAGAAGAACAGCCACATCAGTGTGCTCCAAGAGAGAATGGGTAGAGAGGACACTGTTGTATGGCTCAACAACAGAGGTGGATACTTGAGGTGAAGGGTAGACTGTAAACCCAAGCTTTGATTTCTTTCCATAATCAACAGACAAACGTTCCAGAAGAAGGGAACCAAGCCCAGAACCAGTGCCTCCACCTACGGCATTGAAGACCAAGAACCCTTGAAGACCAGTGCAGTTGTCAGCAAGTTTTCTGATGCGGTCCAGGCAAAGATCAACGATCTCTTTCCCAACTGCAATATAGTATTCAGCATTAATAAACAATCTATCACAACATACATAGATAAATAAACAAGAACAAAAGATGACGCTTTGATAGAATCACTTACTGGTGTAATGACCACGGGCAAAGTTGTTGGCAGCATCTTCTTTTCCGCTGATCAACTGCTCAGGGTGGAAGAGTTGGCGATAAGTTCCGGTCCTCACCTCGTCAATGACAGTTGGCTCAAGATCTACGAAAACAGCCCGGGGAACGTGCTTTCCTGCACCGGTCTCGCTAAAGAAGGTGTTGAAAGCATCATCACCACCCCCCACGGTCTTGTCACTGGGCATTTGGCCATCAGGCTATAGAGTAGATTGCATATATTTGAGTCAAAATCAACAAGAAGCGTCCAGATCTAGAAAAACTATTAATTCTCGACACAAGCCGTTGAGTAATAGAAGCGTAACGATATTACAGATCTGATGATTCAGAAGGCATTTGATTGTATAAGTGAGAAACAAGAAGGAAACAAAGCCACAAAAATGAACCGAAACTCCAATAACATTCAAAAATCCCAGATCTCGAAACTACAAAAACCAAAACCTAGATCCAGCAGATTCCAGATCCAAAGCCATAATACTATAACTGACAACTATAAACTCCAGATCTGTGAACTAAAACAACTTGCAACACAAATGGCAGAAGATATACGCAAAACAAACGATAATATTCAGATCCAGAGAGAAAACCAAGCAAAAAACAGAGAAAACTTAGATCCAACCATTTAGCAACATTAATTGAAAGAGCAAGAGGAACAGATACTAACCCCGATTCCGTGCTCAAGACAATAGAGCTCCCAGCAGGCATTTCCGACCTGAATACCGGCCTGACCAATGTGAATCGAAATGCACTCTCTCATTGTCGCTGAACGGAGAAAAAGAGACGAGGATTGAAAGAATGAGAATCAGAAAACAGGAATTGCAGATAAGACAGAGATCGAAGGCGTTTATCAAGACGCCTTCTTCTGAAACCCTTTGGATGGAAAGAGAAGGGTGAGATATGAACGGTACTTATAGCAGCAAGGGGAGATATTTAAATTTTGAAATAGGGCGATGCGCTGTCGTGTTCCATACCAACGGACGGCAGGAAGGGAATGAGTTGGCTGACACCCGTTGGCGTTGTGTTAGGATAACCAACATGGTAACCCATGGGTTAATCTTTTTCTTTTGATTTTTGAAATTTGAAATCTATTGTTGCCGCCGATTTATTATTTTATTTAGCCAAAATGCAAATTCTTTATCCCTCACGTCTCCATATTTTATTAAAAAAATATAATTTTAAATTCTTATATTTTATTTATATTTTATTATTAGCTCCTATATTTTTTTAAGTATTTTTTACTTTTGTATTTTTATTTTTTATTATTTTAAATTCATTCATAAATAAAGTATGGAGATCTTGATAGAACTTAAAATAATAAAAAATAAAAATATAAGGATCAAAAATATAAAAATTAATAGAAAAATGTTAATAAAGTATAAAAATTTAAAATTATATTTTTATTTTTATTACATTTGATTTTTTTTTTGGCCTGAGTTTGGTTTTCACAGTAAAAGCATTTTTTGGCATGGAAAAAAAAAGTGTAAGCATTTTTTTGTTGTGCAAGAAATTTTTTTTATTATTCATAAATACTCAAAGGCATTTTGTTTTATTATTCATAAATATTTTTTATTATATTTTACAAAAGTTTTAAAATGTGATTTTTTTTATATTGTTTTATTTTGGAGAAATTTTTTCTATTAGTTGTCCAAAATTTTTACATATTTATTTTTAATTATCTAAAAATATTTTTTTATTTTTGTTGATTAATAATATTAGAGACACTTCCATTTATAAATTTATTCTTATTCCTGTTTAATTTTTTTAATTGAAAAGGCAAGCAAACCTTGAAATTGAATACAAAAGTTTTAACAGTGCAAGGGGAGAAATTCTAAACAATTTTATTCTGCATACTAAACATACTCCAAAAAACTCGTTATAAAATTAGTGTATTTACATAAAGCAATTCTAAAATGTAAGCTCGATGTTTTTGTCTCTGAGAAGCCAATGAATGAATTCAATTTTTTTTATTATGTGGTACGACATCACCGTCTTTGTCTATTTGATATTGAACAAAATCTTCCATGAACGTATTTGATACTTTTAAAGAGCTCTCAATGCTATGTTTGTAAGGTAAAAAAATGTGGGTTTGCAAAGAAAAGAAAAACTAGAGAAAGAATAAAAAAATATTTTAAGTTTTTATTTTAATGAGTTAGTACACCTATCATTTATTCTTTTTCAATTTTTATTAATAAGGATCATGTAATCTATTTTGACGTTTATAAATTACATGAAGAGTTGGTATTATGATGAATTATTTAAATTTAAATAAATAACGGAAAAACCAACCATCGCTTTTCTTTGCGGATGCATGATTAGAGAAGATTCAATTTGCTTTTCCAAAGATCATTCATTCACACTCCTATCCTATGAATCAATGGGACCTTCTTGGATAGTAAATGGGACCACTTCTTGGATAGGAAAATGATACTCTCTCATTTAAAAATATAAAATATTTTTAATTTTTTAAAATATAATCATTATTTTTTAAAAAATATCTCTATTAATAATTGACTTTATATTTATTGTAGAGTATTTAATAGGGATAAATATAAAAAGATAAAATTAATTAAAAAGTAAATAACTACTTTATTAGGAGGTAAAATTTAGTTAAAAATGCCTTACATTTTTTAATTGGAAGAGTATATTATGTCTTTTTCTATTTTTTTTCAAACCAATAATGAAAGAAAACTTTTATTAATTGTAGAAATAGAGGATCAAATTATATCATTTTTAAAAGTTTAACATTGCATTAAAAATGAGTTGATGTCCCTTAGTGACCAATTTGCCATTTAATCTTTTTAATTTTAATACTAAAATGGTACAAAATTAAAATATGTTGATCTTTTATATATTAATTTTTTATAATAGGCTATTTTTTTTATGGAATATAATGGAATGGGATCAAGTGAGATGACTAAGTTTCATATTACTATCTGAAAGAATTTTTTAAAAAGGAGTGAAATGGTTTGGAATGGCTTTCCAAGCCATTATTAGATATCCTAAGGTCATGTTTGGTTATTGTAAAAAAATGAATTAAATTGAATTGAAAAAATCAAGATAAAAATGAATTAAATCATCATTTTTCATTATAAGTATAATAAAACTCATTAAATATACTATAAATGTAAAAATCATCATACCCTCCAAAAATATCATGAATCATGATTTCTAATTTTATAAATTAAATTAACCCTTCCTTTTATAAATGTGCTTACACATTTCCTTTGATCATCTTATTTTTACTTTTATTTTTTTGAATCCATTTATTTCAAGTAAAATGTGACCTAAACCTATTTTTTTTACTCCCAATTTAGGGTCAAGGGTGAAATCATCTGATATAAATAACATTATTATAAAATTACCTTTGTCATTCTCACCCATGTCACTCTCTCACTCCCTTTCAAACTAAGAAATTATAACCATATGTAAATCAAATCTATTAATTTTATAATAATTCTTAATTCTTAGACAATAATTAAAAAAATCATTCAATCCTCTAATAAAACTCCCAAACAATCGAATGTTTCGTGCTATCCCATTCTTTCTCACTCCACTCCACTCTACGTTGTTCTAGTAATGGACGTTCTTCATATGCCATATACATAGTCTTCCCATGTGATTAATTTGACAATTTTATGATTTTTAATAATTAATTTTGGAAAATGTCTCTATACTTTTTCAATTCGTCTTCTTTCCAAACGAATATATATATATATATATATATGCAGTCACTTTAAAATTACGAACATAAAAACAAGTATAATATTGAAATGAGACAGAATGTTATAATTATAATTAAAAATATTTAAAATAGTTTTTTAGGGCTAAAAATTTAATCGTGTAAAAAAAAGCTGTTCTTAATTAAATTTTACTTTTGAACCTGTCAATATTATTAACCTAAAAGCTGTTCCTGGATTAAATCAATCTCACTGAGTGAGATTTTTAACCTAAAATCAGGTCTAATATATATTATTAAGATGCTCTTTAGGTGGCAAGCCGTTCATTCTATTGACATCACAACTAACACACATACAGAATATGATCTATTCAATGAAAGTCTATCCAATATTGTTTGCTACCCACAAATGCTATGTAGTGAATAATTCAGGATTCAGAATAATCTTAAAGGCATTTTAATCTAAAATGTGCATGGAAGCACATCCATATCTATTGCCTTCAAAGGGTGCATAAGGTATTATAAATAACCATCTTAATGGAGACGCAGGAGTCCCAATATTACAATCCCCAAATTCGGGAAGAATGATAACAAGGAGTAATAAAAAGCAAAATTATTCAATTTTCAAGTGACGTCTCAGTAAACAGCATAGAATAATTGAAGCAAGCAAATACGTGCAACAAGTTATGATCACGTGAGAGGCAATCAAGCCGGCCCAACATGCGGGCAACTGGTCAGCTTCTTAGCTTGTGAAATATAAAATGAAATACTAGACCAAGATTAAAACAGGAAATATAATGTCAACTCTACTTGCTCTTAATTGGGTATGAATTTAAATGTCCCCAACAAAAATAAAACAAGATACTAATGTACTCGTGAACATTTTCATAATTTAAATTGGGGAGATCAATCGATGTGTTCCCAGGTGGGAAGTGGGAGAAAAGGGATTTCATGATATGTTTACACAGTCTGTAGAAAAAATGCAGAAGATTCTCGTTCAGGTGCTTTCCGGATTCATTGTCAGTCAGTCAGAATTGCTGCCACGGTTGCTTCCACTACTGCCTTATGTTTGTAGTTTCTCTAATATTCATCAGTTCTAAGTTCCTTTTTCTCTAAAGGAAGATATTATTCTTCATTCAAGTCGCAGGCTGTAAACCATCCAACAATGGAAAATGGTTCTCTAAACGAGTCAAGTAACAGGCTGCACACCATTCCAAGTGTGGAACTCTTCATCAAGGCCGTTCATTTTTTGGCTTCGGCTTTCTTGTAGATAAGTGACACCAGACCACACCCCCCGGATTAACAGGATGCTCACAAACACTGCACTTCCAAATGTGCATACCACCTACAGCGAATAATTATAGGTATCAATAGGCAAGAACAAGAAGTAGAAATCTTGAAAAGAGGCACTAAACCAAATTCTCCAAGCCTGAAAGAATAATTGCTTTTCACTCCCAGCCAAAAATGGAAAAACAAAATAAACACTTATATTTTTAACAGAATTTCTGAATGTACATCTTATTCAGACGACTTTGCCTCCAGATCAATTAACCTTAAGTACTCTAATTTGACAATTTGCTGAAAAGCAAACGTTGACGGAAGGAATTTAGCGTTTTTGATTGTCTGAATTACATTGTTATATTACTATTAGAAGACATGGAAACATAATTTAATTATGGCTGATTGACGTGTGTAGAGATCGCATGCCTCAGGGAAACAAAGTCTGACAAAATCAGATCCTAACAGGAACGAGTAAATTCGATCTTCTCAGGGATTAACAGAAACAAACTAAAAGTACAAGAAACCAACATTCTAAATGCTGCAGCATTGATCAGCATCCAAATTTTATGGACATCACTTAAATTTCTACATGCAGTGATTTCCTAATTTAAATTTTTTTTAGCTGCAGATTTCTCAATTTAATTACTTGTGTGCAATCCAACATTGACAAACATCAAACTTTAGGCATGTATATCTTGTGACAAAAACCTTCGCAAAGGTGAGTATTTATATTGCCCCCAATGATTAAAAATAAAGGTTAAGAGCCGTTTTTATCTTTGAACTGTACACGAAAGTTCACAAATGACCTTAACTCAACTTGGGGTCAATTTCATCCCTCAATCTTAAAATTTTACACCCTCTGTGCCCTTGGCATTAATTATTCATTATTAGGGCCCACATAAATTTTTTAAATATTTTTTAATAGTAAAATATAATAGTGGGATCCACTTAATATTTTTTTTATTATATTTTTTGAGGCTAAGGGTCTAAAATGCCCTTCAGCTAAGCGAAAAGAAACAAAGTCACCCCTAAAGTTAAGAAAATATTATTTATATCTCTCAACCGCTAAAATTTTCGATTTAATCACCCTACCTCTATTCTATCAATTTTTAACGTTAGTGGGGCCCATATTTAAATTTTTTAATATTTTTAATAAGTCCCATCATTTTTTAATTTTTTTTATAATTTTAAAAAAATACCCCTCTCTCTTCTCCCTCTCTCCCTATTCTCCCTCTCTCCTCTCTCTCTCTCCCCCCTTCATTCCCTCTCTCATTCACTCGTTCTTGGATTAAAGCAAGTGGAGTGGCGATGGCAGAGTACCTAGCATGCTGATTGCATTCTTATTATCGTTGTGAATGGCCACACTGAAAAGTGCACCGAAAGCATGTTCTTGCAATGGTTGGCAGAGCTTTAGCACCATTTAGTAATGACAAATTTGAGGGCAAAGTTAGAAATTACGGTAGAAAAATCAGGCTTGGAGCTATCGGAAAGCCATGACATGAGATTTAAATTTTTACAAGTTTGAAAAGACACTCACCCGGAGGTGACGCCTAAGCCATGAGGAAACCTACTAAAAATATTTAAAACAAAATGGTGGGACCTACTAAAAATATTAAAAAATTTTAAATGTGGCTCCACCAAAGGTGAAATTTGACGAAATAGACAACAGAGTAATGAAATAAAAAAATCTTAGCAATTGAAGGATATAACTAACTTTTTCTTGACTTTAAGGGTGATCCTAACCATTTCTGCTTAGTTAAAAGGCATTTTAGACCTTTAACCTTATAAAAAATGGTAGGTCCCACTAAAATATTGAAAAATTCAATGTAGGTCCCACTAACAGTGAAATTTGATGGAATAGACAACAAGGTGATGGAATTGAAAATATACACAGTTAAGAGATAAAAATGACCCTTCATTGACTTTAGGGGCAATCCTGACCCTTTCCACTTAGTTGAGGGACATTTTAGACCTTTAACCCTAAAAATAATCCTATTATTACAGCATTCTTTTAGCAATTATCAAGAGAAGAGAGGATGCATAATGCAAATCCTAAACAAGCTCAAATGGAAAAGACACTGCACACAGGGATGGCAAAAAATCCACATGTTCAGGTGTCCCTGCTGATTGCCCCATTCAATTATCTGAACTGAGGAATTTGTACCCCATGGAGATGGGAATGAAAACCAAACTACCCCTATCAGTGACTCCAAGTTGGAAATAAGGATCATGTGCCAGTTCAAATTACTCAAGCACCCCTCATACATTGACAAATACCTCCATTTTATAGTTTCATATTAACCACAATCATTCTGAAAAAATAATTTATTTTGCAATTAATGAGCAATAATTGTAGCCCCTCCCATGTTAAAACTCTCCAATTTCCTTTCATTTGCCTCTCAAGAGGATTCAAGAAAACCCTATCAGCGAGTCCCTTACTGCTGCCAAAGCTTTTCACCTTCACATTTCAGTTTCTCTTCCCTCAAAAATTCCAGGTTCTTGATTCTACACTCCCTTTGCTTTCTTCCATTTCTTTGTAAAATTGTATATTCCTTGAAGGTCTTCACAATTAGGTAGGTTTGGGATTTTTCTCATTGATTAGCTCTAGCTAATTTTTGTTCACTACATGAAGGAATTTATTCAGCTGCTATTTCCAGTAGTACTTTTGACATTTTGATTTTGTGATCTGGTCCTTTTCCAATGGCAAATATCATATTTTAAGTAACTCCCTAGATATTCTTATTTAAAGTTGAACGTGCAGTTCTAAATTGGTTATATGGTTTGAATCTGTCTTTCATATTTATCTTTTTTTTTTTGTTTTAGTTTTATTGGATTTTACTTAACTTTTTTGCCATTATTGTTGTTGGCATACAGGTTCCCCACAGATCCCCATATCCTTATGGGGCTATTCATAGTTCTTGTATCCCAATTGTCCAAAGTGAATTAAATCAAAGAAAAACCTTAACAAAAGTACATGAAGAATATCTAAATTCTTGAAAGAGACTCCAGAATACTTGTTACTGGACCAAGAATTACAATACAAGAATAGGCTAACCATCCACTTTCACATTCTAATCAACATCACAAACTACTAAAGTAGGAATAGCTTCAAATTCAAATCATCCAGTTTAATAAGGCTCCCACACGATGCTTCAAGCAAAAAAATATTTGGCTATGCTTTATTATGCACATCTCCATAAATATCATTAAAATACCAGAGAGATACTAGTATCCTAATGAATGTCCCCTGAATGCAGAAAGTATGCTTTAATTAGTTCACATTAGATGCTAGAGTTGGCAGCAACAACGTTGTTAACAATATTCATGCCCATTTCAAATAGATGAAGATAATACCTCAAGAAATGCCTTAAAAATCCACAAGAATGCCAGCACAAGGACACCATTTACAGAAAATCCCACCTGCATTATAAGAATGAGCAAAAAGAAAAACCACAGTCCCACTTTTACTTGAAAGTTGAGTAAAATCCAGCTTTAGCCCAGGCATCTGAAGAGAGGAAACGGGTGATTTTATTATAAAATTTGACCTAACACATTCACGAATTTCTTGCATGTACCAGAACCCCAAATAGAAGACATTATCCAATTTAACGGATGTATGATACAGAAACCCTTTCTCCATTTCTGTAGATTACTCAACCACTATGACTCCACTAGGGTACCATGGAAGTGTGCATTCCCCACTAGAGCTTGAAGGCTTGGGTTGAGGGTTGGCATTTAGGAGAGCGCTGATATAACTGAAATAAATTGATTGTGATTGCGTTCCCTAGTTAAATGTCAGATTAACATCCATTTTCCTAACTCATCACCTATTCTTAGGAAAAGACACGGAGTCAGATAAGAAAATACTTTACTTACAAGGAAAGCATACGTTAATTAACTCTTATTTTCATGGATTACAGGAAATTGCGCGAAAATATAAGGACTCAAGAGAACGATCCTAACCAGCTTCGTCGAAATGGCTTGAGGAAGAACAGACCGAACTGCCGTTCTAGCTCTCTTTGACACCTTTTGGAACATATTGCGAAGAAACCTTACCAATAGATCCAAACTTCTCTCTTCTTCGTCATCGTCGTTGCCGTCGTCCTCGTCATCGTCGATGCCACCGCGTGCCGAATTGATAGCGCGTCTCCATTTGCCAGGATCATCGACCAAATTACTGTCGTCCTGAAACAAACTCAAAACGCAATTACAACTGAAATCTCAAAATCATACTGGAAAAAACTCACAAATGTTATCTCGAACCTGAGGGAAATTGGGGACACGTGATCTTGAAGCCTGCTGAGGAAGGACGATGATTCGTGGATCACGAAGTCGAAGAGCGGATTTGGGTAGAGGAATAGTAGAGCGAGGGATTCGAAATAGTGGAGAAGATTGAACTGCGGTCGAAAAAACCATTACGGTGATTACAAAGCCGAACCACAATAAATAACTTCTTCCACCCGCTCTGCTGAAACAGTGTCACCAACCACCATTGGAGTTCGGAGATGGACACAAATGCAATGCCAAGGTCGCTCCAAATGTTTTAATCGGTATGTGGAACAATGTATCGTATTCCATGTGCTTAGAAAATGTCCAAACTGTCCCACGATCCGCGGGGGAGGGAACTGCCCGAGATTGTTTCTTGGGCCGTTCCTTCTTTTTTGAATTTGTGGCCAGGGCATCTAATAAATTTTTCAGTTTCGTTTTCATTTGTGTTATTTGAAAAGGACTGTTTTGGCACGATTTTTTGTGGAGCATCACAGCCCTTTAAATGTGAGAGTATGCCAAGCATGTCAAAGGGTGTATCCTCGTATGATTGAATGGGTTTTCAAAATCTTTTGTTTCAATTTTCTTAAAAAGTCGAGTGACTAACAAGAACAATAATGAATGCATTGTCAATGATGGGTAAAGCTTGATAACATTATTTAAGGAAAAGCAAGTACAATGATCTGCCTCGTAGATATGAAAAGGCAAATAAGACATTGAAGCTAGTTTCGGACACTAAGTGCCAATTTGGTTAGGCAAATAATCAATTTCTTCAGCTGGACATTAAGTGCCTATTTGGTTAACAAAAAAAAAATCTAAACATCAACTTTTGTCATTAATTGATTATTAGTGTTAAAATTAATTTTTTTGAAAGCTGTATTTGTGAGCTTCTAGGGAAAAGCTAATCAAAGACATTGGGAAAATTACAAATAAAGGCTCAAGAAAAAATTAAAAAAGGCATAAAATTTAATAAAAATAAAATTCATTTTAGAAAGAAATTTAATAATATTAAATACAAATTTATCTATAATTTAATTTTAAAAAGAAATATCCTTTATGGTAATTTATACAACTAAATTGATTATAAATAAATTATCCAAACATTTTTAATTCTATTAAAATTAATTTTAAAAAAATAATATCCAAACAGATTGCGTAATAGAGATAATCCAAACAAATTATGATTAAAATCTATCACTTAGTGCCTGTTTGGATAGCGTCTTAATTGATTATTTGAGGCAAAAAAATTAATTTTTGGCAAAACTATCCAAACACTCATTTGTCCAGAAAATCAATTTTTGCCAAAAAAAATTAATTTTTTCTCAAAGCTCCCAGACTTGGCTTTTGCATTCAAATTATCTATCAAATATGAAAAAAAAATACAAGGAAGGCCCAAGAAAAAATTGTAAGAAAGGCACAAAATTTAATAACATTAAAAAATTATGGTAATTTATATAGCTAAAATTGATTCTAAATAAATTATTCAAATATCTTCAATTCTATTAAAATTAATTTAAAAAAACAGTATCCAAACAGATCGTATTATAATATAATCAATTATGATAAAAATCTACCACTTAATCAATTATTTTTATAATTTATTACACCTAACTAAAATTCAAACAGGCACTTAATCAATTATTTTTTTATAATCTATTATATCCAACTGAAATCTAAACGAGCATTAAGTTGGCACAAGAAAAATAAGTTGCGCTGGGCGAATTAGAGATGATGCAGGGCTAGTAGAAATATTTGTGCTAAGCAAGTCTAGTATAAATTTGGTAGAGTATCAAGATCCCTTAAATTACACGCTCATTACCTATTTATAACAAATGATAATGGCATATTCTCTTTCAAATTCACACTTGGCACCAATAGGAGTACACAGCTGTTTGTGCCTTTAAATCTCTAAGAAAGCTCCATTGTGCGAAAAAATAAGCGTGAGTGCGTTGAGAATATTAAAGAGTGGATGAAGTGGGCATAACTTAGTCAAGCCTTTTCTCAAAATGCACCATCCCACTTATTCGTGCAAGATTGAACTATTAAGGGGCCAAGTGTTCTTCTTTTCTAGCTTGGTCTTTAGATATCACCACAATTAGGCCTATCGCTCTGATTTTGGTTCAAACAAAGTGTTTTGTTTCATTTGATGTCAAGCATTATCCGTTATCGTATTAAAGATAGTCCTATTATCAATAACTAAATGTAAGTATCTTCCAACGAGATTTGAAACTTTGATTCGCCTTGTATATTTATATTTATATTGATGATATTCTATTTTCTTTTTATTTCCTCTCTCTAACTATATTTAATTTAATGTCAATATGTTAAGTTTAGACTAACTTTATTATTCACCATAATCAACATCAATGTAACAAAAATCAAACCAAACTACGGTATGCTAGTAATTGGCAAATCGCATGGGTTAAAGCCCCATATCATCCGTGTGTTGAATTTCTTTTATCAAATTAAAAATAGAATGAAATAGGAAAATGCAATAGAAATATGTATATAAAAGTAATGATTGATGTGCAGTCAAAAAAACAAAAAGAGAAAGAGAATATTCAGGCCTATTTGGGTTTTTTCAAAAACAATTTTTTATTTTTAAAAACAAAACAATTAAAAAAACTTGTTTGAATGAGTGTTTTAATCTAACTATTTTCAGTTTTTGTTTTCATTTCATTTTTTTATTTTTAAAATACATTATATTTGATTATTGAAAACTATGGTTATCTTGATCAATAATTATTATAAGCCACTACTATTAATCGCTAGTGACCATCTTTATTGGCCAATTTTTAATCCTTAAACTATTTTTAAATTAGCACATTCAAATAGATTTTCTTTTTATTTGTTTTTTAAAAATAATTTCAAAAATTGCATAGCAAAATAGGTAGTAAAAACAAAAAAAATGAAAACAAAAACCAAAGAGTTATTTAAATCATGTTTGGTTTGGCAAGATTATGATAGTGCTGTTGGTATTTTGTTTCGAAGGCATGCTAAAAGAATTAATCATCAATCTTGACAACAAATCTAACTTCTTAATTAAATGACAAGTCTAGGATCTTTTGTCATGATTTCATATGATGCGAGTGTTGGATATTATAAAATATTATGAGTCCTTCAAAAAGAAAATTATAATTTGATAATATTGATTATAAACCCCCTACTTAAATCTATTTATTTAGCCTCATTATTTTTATAATAGATTTTAAATGTGATTAAGGTAGTTTTATTGCCCAATTTTTTAAAGTCGTTGCCTATAAAAAGTAATGCTTACCACATTTTGCAGGAGCTTTTGTGCTCTTAGCCTTTCTCTCCACTTTTATCACATTGCTTCATTGTGCATATACTTGACTTTATTCCATGAATTTATGTTGTTCAGTGTTCTTGCTTTTAGTTGGAAGAGTCTATTTAATCTCAAAAAGTTGTCGCTAATCAACCTAATGTGGTGAAATAGCTTTTAAGAACAGTATCTTTAGACACAACTCAAACTATGATTTTGAGTTAAAGTGCTAACAATCTTAAGAGCTAATTCCCATTAATTCATTGGTTAAAGTGCTACTCGAATGGTTTGATCAAAGTTCTGGTAAGGTTATCTAAATTCGTCTGGGTGATCACAAATGGAAATGAGATAAGTTTAAATATCTAGTTTTGCTTTATTTGCTTCTAGTTTATTATATTATATTGTGATTTGTCGCTAAAGGATTCAAATAAGTTGTGCAAGAGCTATAAATTTTATAAATGCATGATCATGTGATTTTGAGTATATGCAAAGAACGTGGAAGGAAAAAGACAATATTCTGGCATATATATGTTTAAGCAATGAAATTGGAAATAAAGTTTTTGACAACTTGACATAGAGTAAACATTCAGTCAAGTACTATTTGTTGCATATTTCAAATATGACAGGAATAAGAAATTAAAACTTGCTTATACATTCATGTAATGATACCTTTTTCGAATAAAAGGTTGATGAAACATTATATTAATCCACGCTTTAGCATTCTCATTGTTTGTTCAAGTGCTGGCTGTGTTTCTAAAAGAGGTGCTTATGAGGAGTTATCAATAGTCCTATATTATATACATTGATGTTGGTGGCTAGAAGTGGAATCTTGTTTTCTGCTCGTGTGGGAAAAAAAAAAAATGATAGTGGGTGTGAACACAATGAAGTAGTAGGGTGGGTTATGGGTCTATGTTATTTGATGTGGGGCATGCAGTAAAGGCGAGCAATGATTATTATGGTTGGTAATGTGTCTTCAAGCTGCTTCTTAACCACACTCACTTCAAACCTAATACCACACATATGATTGTCAAACTCTGCTAGCAAGTATTCTCTTAGCACAAGTTGTTGAAATGAGGTATGAAATACTCTTGTGCTCTCTCTAAAGTTTGCTTTACATTTCTAAGTAATTGTCGCTTAAGATTATGTCCAGTCATTGACAAACTATTTAACAATGGATATTCTATGAATCATTGAATACAATATGTGGGTCCAAACTACTAAAGAGAATTGATTACTAGTAAATTTTCAAAACTCACAAAAAAATGATTAAGTATAGCTGTTATAAAGGCTTTTAATGTGTTTTTAATGTGAGTTATTTTGCTGAGAACAATTTTTGAATTTTGTGAAGCTACATTAGGCAATGGATTGAATATTTTTTGGCAATTTTTCCCATTTGATGCATAATTTTTGATATACGTGGAAACCACTTTATTGCATGGCTATGATGATGCATTACCTCCATTATAAATTAATGGGTTCTTAAAAGGACAAAAAGAGGGAATTGAATTGGCATCAGTTTAATGTCATACCATTGAATTCATTTGAATGTAAATATTGGTTAATGACAGGTCTGAAATTTAAACTATTTTTGTTTGGTTTGAAACATCCTAAACACATGAGGTATGCTTAGATGTTATAGTTGGTGCATTTAAGAAATTAAAAATTATCAGCCTTTATATGTAATTTGTAAATTATAGGGTGTTCGATTAAATTAAAACCAGACATGTTTTTTAACATGCTTGAATGAGGTTTTCATGAATTGAATAATTATAATTAAGTGGATGTTACACAAATGATGAGGTGATGAGACATCAATTTTTTGATATAGCATTAACCCATAGGATGCATTGGTGATTTAATTTAAATATTATAACGTTGCCTTCTTGCACATGAAATGACCTTGGTTTAATTCAATGGTTGAGAAATATCTCATATTGGCCTTAATATGTCATATAGCCTTATTGAGAGATGTTTAGAGTGTTTTTCTTACTATGCTGAATTTAATGGTGTGTGAATTTAAAAAAATGATGGTGACATGGTGTCTACAAACTTGCACAGTTTCATAGATGTCCTGGAAAATTTGTTATCCACTCACGTATGATATTTAAACTGTGAGTGATCTTTGCATGTGTTATAATATGTTTATAATTATGAGAAATTTTAATTTAATTAAAATGAAAGAGATGATATGATGAGATTATAATTTAATTAGAATTAGTATAAATCATGAACATATTTTTCATATAATAAAATATTTTAAAGTGTGCGGGTGTGTAGCAAAATTACTTTGTTTACCCTTAAAAGTGTGCTATGTCAAATTGTCAACCTTATTTTATAAATGCTAAGATGTTTTTGTGTCATGATTTAGGCAAATAAATTAATTAAGAGAAGGCTATTATTTGCACGAGGGCAAAGTGTAATTTTGTGTGGCTTGAAACAAGCATTATGACGGTGTGACACAAAATTTAATCACTTATCTAGTATGGTAGATTAAATATATTTTTGAAATAGGTGCATGACTTATTTAATTATCTTGGCATGAACATTGATTATTGTGATTGTAAATAATGATTTTATGTATTATGATTCATATGAGAAAAATAGAATATTTTCTAAATTATGGGATTGTGAATAATGGATCCCTGTTGTACAAAATATATGAATGTTAATGTAATAAGATCTACTAGTGATTATCCACCCTTAGTGGTGAGGAAGCAAATATAATAATAAGACCATAGAGTTTATTGCTCTAAAATTGAAGGCTAAGTTGTGGGGAATTTTCATAGTAATTATTTTGATGTAAATCCAACACTTAATGTCGATGAACATTCCTATGATTCAAACATGATATTAAAAAATAATGAAAACGAGATGATTTTAGTGCTCAATCTATGCATGTATGTATAACCAAATTTTTTAGAGCTTGTTGCATTTAATCCATGACATATATTGTGTGGAGATTGAGCATATCAAGTAATCTCATAAGAGGACAAGACAAATGAATGTTTGAGGGATACCATAAATGTTGGATCACATATAATAATTTCTATTGTATTAAAGTAATCTAATAATGTAAATTGAATTCTATATTCAAATGAGAAAAAAATTATTAGTGGCCAAATAAAATATTATATGAGTCAAAGTATATTACTTTGAAGTTGGCTAATAATGAGACTAAGTAGTTGAGAAATTTTTTAGTAAATAATATTGAATTGAGAATAAAAACTGACACAATATGTCGATTATGTGTGTAATTGCCAAAAGGTGATAGTTATCGCAAAGAGAACGATGGCATATGTAGACATCATTTGATACAATTAAGCATTCTTAAAAGGAAGCTATCTTAATTGATCATGTGAGATCAGATGTAAATTGATGGATCCATTAACTAGTCCTTAGGGATGATTTTAATTTTTAAATGTCAAGGGGAATGGAACTTCAAATATTTGAAATTAACGATTGATGACAACCCAACCTTTATGATTGAGATCCTATAAAAAAGGTTTAATAGGTAGAAACAAGTCACTGTTAGTTTTGCTAGCACTAAATTTTCTGTTCCTTTCTATGGCTTGAGAAAGTGCTAGAATGCATTGATCGGAGGTTGAACGAAAGCTCTACTGTTTTCATAGCTCTTACGAGTGGTGTATTCATTACAGACATATTGATGAAAATACCTATACAAAATTAGAGTGGGGCTGCTCCTATAAGATCATGGCAAAATCTCTAAAGCATTGTTAAATCAGGTGTGTGCATGATCGATAATGTGCAAAATTATTATTAATAATAGAAATTGTGGGGATATAATCCAACTAATAAGATCTTTAGTACATGACCAAGATCTGTTGGTTTAATAAACAAAGTTTTATAACGACTTTTTTGTGTGTTAAGTTTTATTAGTCTAGGTTTAGTTCAAGTCGAACAACACCAAATTCAAAGTGATTATCTTCCATTGAATAACTCAGATGATAGTAGTCTTTTTGATAACTTGTAGGGGATTGTTGCAATTGTGTCAAAAAGAAAAGTCTTATTTGCTTAAATGAATGGAGGGCCTTAGTTTATAAATACTAAGATGTGAACTTAGGCCTACTAATGGGTAAATTCTTTTAGAGGAAAATGAGCTTTCACATAAAAATTGCATATGAGTTAGACACAGTACTGGGCAATTTTCAAAATTTTGGAAACTAATTTTGGAGATACAAAATTATTTGTATAAGATAGTTTTTCAAAAATTCTCCTTCCTTTTGAACTATGTGTGGAAGATTCTTGGATATTATAAAATATCTTTAAGTATTTCAAAAGGAATATTATAAATTAATAATAGTAAGTATCCTCCCATTTTAATTTAATCAGAATTATTGTTGTCAAGGCATGGAATATTTTTCATGTGATTGAAATATTTGAAAGTATGAAGGGCCTAATGTGTGGAGCATCTTGCAAAAATGATTTTGCTTTACTAAAAAATATGTTGTGCCAAAATATTGGCCTCATTTTATAAATGCCAAGATATTATTTTGTGTTGTGATTTAGAGAGGAAAATTAATTAAGA
>NW_026557078.1:0-28310 GCF_029017545.1 Prosopis cineraria | reverse complement strand
TTTTTAAGAAATGTATTTAAATATAATTTTATTACATAAAAGACTTTTAATTAAATGAACTGTTGTCAAATAAACGTTTGACAAATTAACTTTTGTTCAATGAAAACCCAAACACACACTTAAAGACTTTGAAACCTAAATTCATAAACCTTTTTAAAGGCCTACTTATGGCTATAAGTAGGCCTTAATAATGCTTTAATTAAGCCAAGCCTACATTGAGACTTGAGCCTATAAAAAAAAATCTTTATACATAGAAGCTTAGACTTGCTGTTGTATACAAGCTTAAGTTTGAGATTTATATTACAAGCTCAGGCTTATTAGTAAAAACTTGGCTTGACCTATTCTCACTCTTTGTATTAATAGAGGTTAGATCTAGTGAAAAGGACTAGCCCTCTATAATAAGACAAATCAAGTTCCCTCATTCTTGTAAGATTAGTGACTAGGATTAAACCTTGTTTAAATTATATGCTAGTCATATTCATGAAAGTACTTATTATTAATTGGGTGATTTATGTGGAATTTGTATGATCCAAATTGAATTAAATTAGTTTATACTTTCAATAATTTTTTTTATTAAGCATAGGTAAGATTGAGGCAGATGATTAAATGTAGGTACATTTTTTAATGAAAATTGAAACTTTAATTCATGATACTGTGAGAAATTAACCCCTTCCATACACCTAACATCTTTACTTTTAAATTTTAAAATTTTAACTTTCAAGATATATATATATTATATATATTTTAAAAAGTATGAATTAAACTTTAAATTCAAATTACTTTCTTGATGTCACCGTGCCTGTAACTGAAATCCGCATTTTCGTGTTCTTGTTGGTCATGAATAGTCAACCTGCCCCCAAGTTCCAACTCGGACCTTCCCGGCTGAACCAAGTTTTAAAAACTCGGAGAGGCAGATCGAGCGCCTCCATCTCTGATATCTTCGCGCAAATTATCCTTATTTCACTTGCTCTGACCATTTTTTTGTGCCAAAAAAAAAAAAATCTGACTATTTCCAATTTCTCATTCCTCATTTAGATCACTTTTCTGGGAATTGCATTTTTACTGTAATCCGAGATGTTTCTGGTTCCTGTGAATGGATGCTGATCATTTGAACCGACTAAACATAGTCTGGGTTGAGTGTGAAGGTGAATCAGGTTAGTGAGAGTTGGAGAAGGAGCAAAGAGTTTTCCTCTTGCAGGGTGAAGGAAAAGAATGGGCCACAGTTCAAGGAAGAAGAAGCGTGGAGGAGGTAGTGGAAGGAGAATTAAGGGAAGAGCACCCCATAAAGATCGTGTATCTCAATTTAGTGGGGATGATAATGACTGTCGGAAGAAATCACTGCTTTGTAAGTGTTTTTGTTGCTTGAGTTATATTCAGCGCGACCTAGATTACCTGTGAACTCTTTAATTCAGGCCAAGCATAGGCTAGGAAACCTGGATAGAATTGATCTAGCGAATTATTAAAACATATTTTTTTTTGTGTCAAGATACTTTAATTAATATGTATTAATTGGGGTGGATAAATTGTTTGGATTAAAAATAGAGTGCCAAACTAATCAAATATCGGAGTACATTTCAGGCTGCTACGTCTTACTCTTTTGCTCAGGTTAATTGTAATGTATTAACGTAATTGTAATTGTAATGTGTTAATGTGCTCGCTTGATTATACTAGTAATTTATGAATCATAACTAATTCAGATATAGAAGAATAGTACATCTATATCATGAGATTCTGTTTACTAGCAAGTTAGCAGAGTCCTTCTGGATTTCGTTTTAATACATTATGACAATATTGGACACCAGCTTTGGATAATTCGGTGATGCTCTTTGGGGAACCTGACTTGGATCAATAGTGCAATTGGAGTAGTATAAATAGGATTTATTGTTACGTAACTGGCTTTTAAGTTTGACACATGTGCTGCCCATTATCTGGTTTTTTGCTTGAATGTAGAAGACACATGTCTCATACCATATAGTGGGCTATCTTCTGTAAGACTCTTGTTGGTTTGCAACGACATTAAGGTTCTATGTGTTTTCCCTATCTTCTTTCACTTCCCTGTTTTCCGCTCTGTCTTTTGCATTTATGATTCTTCTTTTAAGCCCAGCCTTTTTTGTCTTCTCAGTTTTTCTTTTAAGAACTTTTAAGTTATGGATAGCAAAGTAGTATCTGCACTGTTTTGTAATCATGGTTTTCGTCTTCTGGCAGTGGGAGTATATTAACATAATCTAGAGGTGCTCCTCAAAGAAAAAAAATATTGCTTGCATCACTTCATTGAGGCAGACGACTTTTTTTTTTTTTTTATCCAAGAAATTTGGGCCATCTATAATTATAAATTTAGGGCACAGAAAAATGTTGATAACTGAGCTTATTGCTGATGAATCTCTTTTCAGTAGTGGAGGTTGGATTTTTGAGCTACAACAAATGTCGTTAACTTCTGATTTTGTCTTCATGATCTTATTTATATGATATTTTTGGGCATTAGATGTGCGATTTTCCAAGAAGACTGCAAAATTCTTCCTGGATCACCTCCTCAGATAGTTATTAAGCTCAGGTTTGTTTCTTTGCTGCTTTTCTCTGCTGCTTCGTACCAGGCCTGATAATTTCTGTTGGTATCTCATAATTGATTTCTGGTTGAAATCAAGCAGACCCTATTCAAAGGACATGGGGTACGAGGATGTAGATGTTTCTGCTGTTCTTGTTGTTAGGTCAGTAAGGCTTTGGTTGATTAGCATTGTGTCTATCCACTACAATGTGTTGCTAACTCTCTCTCTCTCTCTCTCTAGGTTCTTACCTGGCTATCCTTTCAAGTGTCCAAAGTTGCAAATTACTCCTGAGCATGGTTTATCAGAAAGTGATGCTGATAAACTTTTGTCTCTCCTCCTTGATCAGGTCTTAGTTAATGGGTGTTTGTTTCTTCAATAAGCTGTTACATTTAACTAGTGATGTAATCTTTGTGTGTGAATTGTGATCATATTACATCAACGCTATGACTATATTAGCACCAATCCTTTTGGTTTTGAAGTTGTGTTTGCTTGGTGCAAATGGGGATTAACATGTCTTATATTGGTGCAATGTTAAGGAAAATGAACAAGAAAGGTGAAAATGAAGGCAGAAAAACCCTCAAAACCTGATCAATATATTGTAAGAGAAAAAGTGAAAGCAGGAATTATATATCTGACTTATCTGCCTCCTAATCTTCAAGGTGTAGGTTTATTAACGAAGGGGTTGCTTAAGCTTGCCTTTGAGAGTTGTATGTGTTATAATTAAGGTAGAACAGCACTGATATTTTATTCATAAGAAGTGTTTACATATATAGAAGAGATGAGAGGAAGAGAATCTACACAAATCACTAATATCTCTCCTATAATCTTGACAAATCAAATCAGATGCTGATACGAGATAAAATCAGATATTAATAATAGATAGTAGATCTTATTTAAATGAGGAAAAATAGGTCTAATCTTGATATTGGTTTATGGTGCCTTGGGCCGTTATCCAACACTCCCCCTCAAGCTGGCAAATAGATATTAATCATTCTTAGCTTGCTTCTGAGTCCTTCAAATTTGTTTTGGGTCAAGGATTTGGTCATAATGTCTGCAATCTGGTTCCCTGAAGGGATGTCAGATAGATCTATCACCTTAGCTTCAATTTTTTCCTTGATGAAGTGTTTATCAATGTTGAACAGGGTTGTTAGCGATCTTTACAGTTGACATATTATCACACCATACTTTAATCAGACCATTTGGATTAATCTTCAATTCCTTCAAGAGACAGATGATCCACATCCTTTCACATATTCCTAGTGATAAGGCTTAGTACTTTGATTCTGCTGAACTTCTTGACACTACTGGTTGCTTCTTACTCCTCCAGCTTACTAAGTTTCCCCACACATAAGAACAATACCCAGTAGTTGATCTTCTATCACTCTTCGAGCCTCCCCAATCTGCATCAATGAATAACTCAAGATTTCTGGTGACATTCTTTGCAAAAGTCCTTGTCTAGGAGTCTTCTTCAAGTATCTAAGAATCCTGTAAACTGCTGTCATGTGTTCCTTTTGAGGAGCACTAGAGAATTGACTCACGACACTAACTGGAAAGCATATGTCAGGTTGTGTGAGGGACAAATAAATCAATTTTCCTACTAATCTCTGGTGTCTTTCTTTGTTTACCGCTGTGCCATTAGGTTTAATTGTCAACTTCTGATTTAGTTCCATTGGAGTGTGTGCAGGCCTTGCCTCCAACATCCCTGTTTCCTTTAATAAATCTAGAGTATTTTTGTTGTGATACACTAATCCCCTTTTGTGTTCTTGCCACTTCCATTCCCAGGAAGTATCTTAAGGGACCAAGATTTTTAATCTCAATTTCTGCAGCCAAATTTCCCTTTAGTTTAGTGATTTCTTCCACATCGTTCCTTGTCAACACGATGTCATCCACATAAACAATAAGGACTGTTGATTTTTCTCCACAATGCTTGAGTGTTATCTACTTGGCATTGTTTGTATCCCCAAGACTTGGCTCGAGAGAATTGGTCAAACCAAGCTCTTGGAGACTGCTTTAATCCATGTAGCGATTTGTACAACCTGCAAACTTTATGAGAGTTTTCAGAATTTCTCAAACCAAGAGGAATCTCCATGTATACTTCCTCATCTAGATCACCATTTAGAAATGCATTTTTAACATCCAATTGGTGAAGTGGCAAATCTAGATTAGCAGCAAGTGATAATAAGACCTTAACTAAGTTGAGTTTGGCCATAGGGGAGAAGGTCTCTTAGTAGTCTATACCATAGGTCTGAGTAAAACCCCTTGTAATAAATCTGGCTTTATATTTGTTTACACTTCCATCAAGGTTATATTTCACAGTGAAAACCCACTTACTGCTAACAACAGATTTTCCCTTTAGCAAGTTGGTGATCTTCCAAGTTTGATTCTTGTAAAGTGCCCTTATTTCTTCATCTATAGCTTGCCTCTATTTATGATCAGTTATCGCTTCTTCAAAACTATTAGGAATTTTCACCTGTTCAACATTCGCCATGAATGTCTTCATATGGGGAGAAAGTTTCTTATAGGAAACATACCTTGCAATGGGATGTTGGGTACAACTTGTCTTCCCTTTTCTAAGGGCAATAGGCCATTGTAGGTCTTCAAGACTCACCTCAGGTGTGGAGTTATGGCTTTGCATCGGAACATAAATGGGTTCAGCTCTTTCCCTATTATGGTCCTGTTCAGTAGCACGATTAGGTTCCTCCACCCTAGTTTCAAGGTCATCAAGGAACAGGCTAAGAGTTTCAAAAGGATTAATATCCTGAAAATCTGATCTGTTTTGGGAATTTCCAAAATTTGTAGAGTCTGTTTGGTGAGGATTTGAATTGATTCTTGGTGAAACATTAGTATATTGAGGTAAGGCTATATAATCAAAGGAGTCAGTATGTTCAAAGGTGTCATCTAGTGATATATGGGGAGCATCCTGTTTCCGTCCAGATTTGGAATATTTATGATGATCATTACACATCAGCCATTTATTCTCAGATTTATTCTTAGTAGTCTCCCCTGAATGGGTGATTTGGAGTAATAGGGTTGTTTTTCAAGGAAGTGAACATTCATGGTCACATATACCTTATTGGTGACAGGAGAAAAACATTTATACCCTTTTTAACTAGAAGAATAGCCCAAGAAAATGAATTTTATGGCTTTAGTATCCAATTTTCCTGCTCCCTCATTATAAACAAAAGCTGTGCACCCAAAATTTTTTTGAGGGATGTTGGTAGGAGAGTTAGGAAAACTTTCAAAAAACTTTTGAAAGGGTGTGGCAAAATTTAAAGTTTTGGAAGGTAAGCGATTTATAAGATAAGCGGATGTAAGAATAGCATCCCCTTAAAATTTGTTTGGAACATGACTTTCAAACATAATAACTCTAGCTACTTCAAGTAAATGTCTGTTTTTTTCTTTCAAACACACCATTTTGTTGAGGTGAGCAAACACAAGATTTTTGATGATGCATGCCTTTTTCTTTCAAAAATTTTTGAAAATTCAGATTCACATATTCCCTCCCATTGTCACTTTGAAGAATTTTTATGGAAGTCTGAAACTGATTTTGAACAAAGGCATAGAAGTTTTTGAAGATATTGAAAACTTCTAATTTTTTCTTTCATTAGAAATACCGAAGTCAAGCGAGAATGATCATCAATAAATGTTACAAACCATCTTGTTTTAGAATTTGTTTCAAATTTGGATGGACCCTAAACATCACTGTGGATGAGAGCAAAAGGGTGACTTGGTGTATATTTGTGGGATGGATGAGAATTTCGAACTTGTTTAGCAAAGTGGTAAGTCTCACAATGAAATTTAGAAATTGACTCTTTATTGATATTTGGAAATAAAAGTTGCAAATAATGTGGACTAGGGTGGCCTAACCTAGAGTGCCATAACATCAAGTCTTCATGAGACATAACAGAAAAAACACCATAACTTTTATTTGATGGAGATCTATGGATATCGTAGAGCCCATTCGTCTCCTTAGCATTGCCAATCATCTTTCCTAAGGCCAGTCCTGAAAATCACAGCCACTTTTGTCAAAAATAGCATGACAGCTTATTTGAGATGCCACACATTTTACAGACAATAAGCTGCACTTAATCTCAGGTACATATAACACATCCTTCAACACAATATTTTCAGAGATTATCATAGTGCCAGATCCGAATACTTTAGCATATTGTCTGTTTGCAACTTCAACAGTCTCATGCTTAGAAAATTCACTAAATTTAGAAAACAGATTCCTAAAACTATTACATGATCAGATGCCCTAGAATCGACAATTCAAATATTGTTGGATTTTTCATACTATCAAAAGTTTGAGTTAAAGCTGTACCTGCTTGTGCTATAGTCGCAGAAGGAGTATTATTCTCACATATTTTTGCAGATGCAGAATGTTTCTCCAGAACTTTCCTTAAGACCAGCAGCTCTTCAGTGCTTAATTCCCCAGTTTCAGCTTCTGTTGTGGTCACTGACAGTCCCTTTCCTTTCTGTTTGAAATTCTGAAGCTGGCTATGTAGCTTCCAGTAGGTTTCTCGAGTATGTTCGTTTTTGTTGCAGTGATCACACCTTCCAGACTTCTTACCCTTCATATCTCCTTGATTTCCTTTGACAGCAAGTGTAGAATCTTCGGGTGAAGTAGAAGGTGTAAAATGTCCCTGAGTTAAAATCTTTTGACTTTCTTCACATTTGAGCATGTTAAAGGCATCTTCTAGTGATGGAAGAGGCCTCATGCCCATTATATGTCCTCGAACATCCCCAAAGGAGTCATTGAGTCTAAGTAGAAACTCATAGCACCTTTCTCGATCAACAATCTTTCTGTAGTACTTTTCATCTTTCTAGCAAGTCCACTCATGGAGCTCGTAGATATCAATTTGTTTCCATAGCCTCATGAGAGCATTGTAACATTGAGTGACAAATTGCTCTCCTTGCAAGAGATTTCAAAGCAATCGCTTCACTTGAAAAATGGTAGCTGTGTACTCATTGACTGAGTAGGTGCGCTTCGTAGATTCCCATATTTCTTTGGCTGTGGTTGCCAATAGGTAATTTTTGCCAATCTCGACAGTCATAGAATTCACGAGCCAGGCCATGACCATATTGTTTTTTGCCCATCAAGACTCAAACTTTGCATCTGTGATTGCTGGAGGATTCTCTGTGAGGTATTTCTCACAATTCTTTCCTTAAATAAACATTAGAGTATGTTGCGACTATTGGAGGTAGTTGTTGCCATTCAGACGATGAACAATCACAGCTTGCGAGAACGAATCGTTCCCTGGAATCAACGCCCCGAAGGAGAGTTCATCCTGTGTGCATTCAAACCAGTATCTTGTGAGTCTTCGTTGGTCGATGATATTGTGCCGTCGCCTGTGGTGAAGACTCGCAGTTGCTTTGTTAGAGTTGCCCTATATGCCATTGATCACAGACTTGAGCTTTGATACCATGTTATAATTAGGGTAAAACAGCATTGATATTTTATTCATAAAAAGTGTTTACATATATAAAAGAGATGAGAGGAAGAGAATCTACACAAATCACTAATATCTTTCCTATAATCTTGGCAAATCAAATTAGATGCTGATAAGAGATAAAATTAGATATTAATAACAGATAGCAGATCTTATTTAAATGAGGAAAAATAGGTGTAATCTTGATAAGGGCCTATGGCGCCTTAAGCCCTTATCTAACAATAAGTAAGTTGGACATGATTAGCATTTATGATCCAACTTAAGGGGAAGAGTGAAAATATTGTGTAAATAGGCATTATTATTGTATAACATTTATTAGTAGTTATTGGGCTTTATTAGGCTTTACTCTATTGTCTTTACCTTGGTGTATATATATTGACAAATTTGGTGAAAAAAACTCTTTATTTCACTACTAATATTTGCAGAAGCTAGCTGTGCTATTTATAAGAAATAAATGCTATCTTAACTTCTAACCACCAACCACCAACTAATCTATCTGTTAAAGAAATAAAATGAATTTACACTATTTAACTATACATTTCAACACTTTCCCTCAAGCTGGAGGGTGGATGTCATCCATTCCTAGCTTGGATGCTAATGTATGAAAGTGTTTACTTGATAATCCTTTTGTGAGTATATCTGCCAATTGATCACCAAAAGGAGTACCTATTAGACCACTTTCTAACTTCTCTTTGATAAAGTGTAAATCAATTTCAACATGCTTGGTCCTATCACGTTGTACAGGATTATGAGCAATGTTGATAGTTGACTTGTTGTCACAATAAGGTCTTATTGGACCTTCCCATTTGATTCTCAAATCTGATAAAATTATCATCACCCACAATAACTCACAAATTCCAAGTGCCATAGCTCTAAACTCAGCTTTAGCACTGGATCTAGATATTACATCCTACTTCTTACTCTTCTAAGTAATGAGATTTGAGCCAAGAAACTTACAATATCTTGATGTAGACCTTCTAGAATCCATATCCCCTTTATGATCTGCATCTGTGTATGCTTCAAGAGTCAATTTTGTCCCTCTCTTGAACAGAATGCCTTTTCCTTGGAGTGCCCTTCAAATACTTAAGTATGCGATACACTGCTTGTAGATGAGGTTCTTTAGGATCATGTATAAATTGACTTACCACCCTCACAGCGTAGGCAATGTCTGGCCTAGTGTGAGCTAGATAAATCAATTTCCTAACAAGTCTTTGATAGGATTCCTTATTGACAGAAGGCTCTGGAGGAGGAGGTTTGCTGGGCTTATGACTTTTCTTCGGTTTGCCAAGATGTTTTTCTTCCTTACAAAGTTTGTGATTTTGTTCAATTAGAGTGTCCATAGGTTTGCACCCCAATTTTCCTGTTTCAGTAAGCAGGTCAAGAATATGTTTTTGTTGGGATATAAAGATGCCGTGCTTAGAATGAGCCACTTCAATGCCTAAGAAATATTTCAACCTCCCTAAATCTTTCATTTGAAATTTTTCATCAGTTGATTTCACAGAGACTGAATCCCTTCCAAATCATTCCCTGTTACTATGATATCATTAGCATAAACAAGTAAAATTGTTGCTCCCCATGAAGAAGAATGTTTGATCAACAAAGTGTGATTGTCTTGACTCTGTTTGAATCCCATGCCAACCATGACCTTTGAAAACCTACTAAACCATGCCTTAGGTGATTGTTTCAAGCTGTACAAAGCTTTTTTTAGCTTGCAAACAATACAGGAGGAAGATGAGAACCAAATCCAAAGGGAATCTCCATATAAATCTCTTCCTTTAAATCACCATGTGAGAATGCATTCTTCACATCAAGCTACAGCAATTCCCAATCATAGAGAGTTGCTAAAGATACTAAAATATGGAAAGTATTCATTTTTGCAACAGGAGCAAAAGTTTCTTCGTAGTCAACCCTATATGTCTGAGTGTATCCTTTGGCAAGAAGCCGAGCCTTGTATTTGTCTAAAGAACCATCAGAATTGCATTTGGGAGTGAAGATCCACTTACACCCAACAAGCTTCTTTCCCTTTGGGAATGGAACAAGATTCCATGTATTGTTGTTCTCAAGTGCGTCCATCTCAACCTTCATTGCCTTAAGCCAATTTTCTTCTGCTAATGCCTTAGATACAGACTGTGGTATTGAGATGAGATGAAGACTAGTAAGGAAAGCTTTGTGATTGCAAGACAATTTCTTGTAGGAAAGAAACGAAGATATTGGATATAAGGATTTTTTGGTACAACTGTGGGTTCCCTTTCTCAAAGCAATAGGTAGATCCGAATCAAGTTGTTCTGAATTATTTTTAGATACATCTTGATTATCAGAAACATCATGAGAACTAAAAAGAATTTCAGGAAGATTAGGAGTTACCTCACAATTTTCATGTACTGGTTCAGAAGTTTGAGTAGGAGCCGTTTCAGATGACTGGACTTGTGTAAGTTGGGATATTCTCTTCTTTCGAGTGAAAACTTGTAGTGGACGAGTAGATTTAGGAATTGATGGTGCTTCCAAGGTCTCACTAGATAAGGAACTAAGAAGTTCGTTGATAAGAGGATCATGACTTTGGTCCTCACTAAGAGGGCTCTCTTTTTCAAGAGGGGTATTGAAATAAGAATCAGATTCAAAAAAAGTGACATTAGCAGACAGAAAAAAACTTCCTAGAAGGAGGATGATAACACTTATACCCTTTTTGAGTAGAGAAATACCCAACAAACACACATTTAAGAGTTCTAGGGTTAAGTTTAGTCCTTTGTTGAGAATGCACATGAACAAAGACTACAATAGGACTTTTCGAACTAGGGATTGGGGTTGGAAGTCTGTTAATCATTTGTGTAGCAATTAAAACAGCTTCTCCCCAATATTATTTAGGCACATTAGTTTGAAATAATAAGGCCCTAGTAACATTAAGAAGGTGACTATTTTCCCTCTCTGCGACCCCATTTTGTTAGGGAGTATTAACACAGGATAATTCATGTAGAATTCCATGTGTATCAAAAAATATGGACAATGATTGATTAAAAAAATCTTTTGCATTGTCAGACATAAACCTTTGTATTCCAACTCCAAATTGAGTTTTAATCTTGTTAAAAAGTAGGAAAAATAGTACTAACATCAAATTTTTGTTTTAGCAAATAAATTCATGTTACAAGAGTGCAATCATCAATAAAGGATACAAACCATCGAGACTCGGTAACATTAGAGACACTAGAGGGACCTCAAAGATCACTATGAATCAGGCTAAAAGGAACAGAAGTTTTTTTATTACTCATAGGATGTGAAGATTGTTGATGTTTTGCAAACTTGCAAACATCACAATGAAAGGATTCAACAGGTACATCTTTGAACCAAGAAGGAAACATAGTTTTCAAAACATTAAACGAAGGGTGACCCAAACGATGATAATAAAGCTAAATCTAATCTTTTCTAGACTCGACTCTTTTTGACTGAGAAGAGGAGGAAGCCATCAAGCTTTGAATCCTACCACATTCACTAAGCTCATCAAAAAAATAAAGTCCATCTCTTTCTTCAGCAAGCCTAATCGTTTGTTTTGTCTCTCACTCCTGAAAAAGACAAGAGAGAGAAGAGAATAAGACATAACAATCAGAATTAGTAACAAGTTTTTTCACAGAGATAAGGTTTGTGCACAGTTTAGGAACATGCAAGACATTTTTTAGGAGAAGACTATCACTCAATCTAATAGCCCCTTGACTAGTCACAGTAGCTACAGACTCGTCACTCCACATGATTTTCCTAGTATTAGGACATGGACTATAAGATACAAAATTCTTGGAGGAATTTGTCAAATGGTTTGAGGCTCTAGAAGTCACAATCCAAGAGTGAAGAAAGTCTTGTTTTGAGGCAATAAATGCAGATGAAAATTAGACAAATGAAGGCTGAAAGGAGATACCTGAGAACCCCAAAGAACAGGTACTTGTACTAGAACTAGAAGTAGTTGCCTTGTCAAGTGATTCTAGCATAGATCTTAGTTTCTCAATCTCCCCCTTAAGGTCAATGTAACTAGAATTCTCCTTAGTAGAATCAGTCGCTACATGAGCTTGCCCTTTTTTTATATTTTGGGGCTTACCATGCAGCTTCCAGCACTTCTCTTTGGTGTGCCACAGCTTCTTACAATGAGAGTATCGAATAGGTTCTTTCTTAAAAGAGTCCCCTTGTTTCTCATTTTCCACAGAATAAGAAGCAACATTCCTTGAAACCAGGGTAGTGCTTTCCACAGATGGAGTTTCCATCATCACTCCTTGATGGCCTTCTTTTGCTAATACAATGGCAATGGTCTCATTGAGAGGGGGAACATCTTCTAGACCAAGAATTTGAACTCTTACAGGATTAAATTCTAAATTAGGCCCAGCAAGATACTAAAAACTTCTCTGCTTCTCAATAAAGTGTTTAAAGGTAGTTGCATCATCATGATCTTTCAAAGTAATACACTGATAATGGTTTAATTTTTGCCATAAACTCTTCATAATAGTAGAGTATTCGGTGGCAGATTTACTGCCTTGTTTGGTATTGAAAATCTTAGTCCATATCTCATAAATTTGGGCAGCATCCTTCGCCTTCGAGTAAGTCTGGTGCACCGCATCCTAAATCTCCTTAGCCGAGGACAGAAACAAGCACATGCGACTAACTTTAGGAGTCATAGATTGCCACAGACAAGACATTACCATTGAGTCAGCTTCATCCCAAGCATCGAACTTGGGTTCTCCTGGCTTAGGACTAGTTCCAAGTAAATCATTAAGCTTCTCTTGACCCTTTAAAAAGGTATGAACATACTGAGACCAAGCTAGAAAGTTGGTTCCAGTCAATCAATGAGCAACCGAAACACTTGACAGCTCCTGAGAAACCCCAAACAAGGAAGACCCAGTACTGTCAGATGTGTTTTTTTCATCAGACATGACTGAAACAAGGAGAGAAGGAGATTCTGAGCAAAATGGAAGTGACTGGAGGCCAAACAAAGCCTAGACGTGCTCTCATGCACCTAAAACGCAGCATTGGGTAGATTCATTCAGGCGGCGTGTGCAGTAGCGGACGGCGATCAGATTTCTAGGTTCGGCCAGTCGACGGTAGGTAGAGGCAGTGGTCTGGCGTGTGTAAGCTAAATAATCTTCGGCAACAGTGGGTCTGATTGCTTAGAACCCTAGCGCACAGAGACAATTGAAACCCTAACGCAAAAAATGAACTCAACCTCAAAAGAACTCTAAACCTCAGATAGGCTTTGATACCATGACAAATTTGGTGAAAAAACCCTTTATTATTTCACTACCATCATTTACAGAAGTTAGCCGTGTTATTTATAAGAGTACATCAACATTGAGCAATAAATGCTATTTTATCCTCTAACCACCAACTACTAACTAATCTATCTATTAAAGAAATAAAATAAATTTACACTATTTAACTACACATTTTAACATATACTATAGATAATTGTATCTTAGTATTCATATCTAAGAAATATTCTTATCTTCCAAAATACCACCCCATATTTCCTAAATCTTAATCACAGCTTAATTACTCCTTCAATCATTTTCCCATCTTGTGATCTAATAGATCCATACCTTTATTAATATAAATAAGGGAGGTGACACATGGAATAGATGGGATCATGTAATTAGTTAAAGTGGGAGAAATGTTCTTGTTTTATCCACAAGAATGATAGGTATATGTCCATGGGTATGGGCCTTTATATATAAAGGCCTAATTAATAAAAATCAATTCCTTATCAATATTAATCCTTATAATTACTCTTGTTATAATTGCAAGGATATATGTTGATATTACAAATCAAGACATATTTTTTGACACTCCCTCTCAAGTTGAAGTATTGATATTAATGATATCCAACTTGTTATAAATATAATCAACCCAAGCTCCATTAAGAACTTTTGTGAAAATATCTTCTAATTGATTTGTTTATGGAAATAAAAGGAGTGGTGGGTTTAAGAGATTCAAAGGTTCTTGATTCATTTAGAAGTAGGCAAACTTATCAATATGAACTGTGATAATACTTTTAGAAGTTATTGCAGTGGAAGACACAAATGTGCCAGCCAAGTTCTTTGTTGTTTATTCTAAAGCTTCTTACAAGTACATTTTGGATGGCCTGGTTCCTTATAATTGTAGCATACAACTCTTGATTCTTGATTGTTTATGTTGGCTCCCCCTCCTTTGTTTTGGCCTTAACTTATTAAGGTACTATTATGATCAACAAGTTGATCAAGTTAACTGGGGTGAAGACTTTCTATGCGAAGCATACTAGCAAAGGTTTCCTATAGGTTAGAAAATTTAGTTTCGAACAAATGACTAATAAGAAAACTCATAATTGCCATTTTTTCCTATTGAGCTTTCAAATTAGAATAGGTATCAACATGTTCAACTCCACATAAGTCCTTTTAAAGTTTATGAAGTAGGCCATAAGAGTCTCATCATTCTTTGCATGATGAATGGCTTTGCACACATCACAAATGTTGGAAATATTCTAGTTTCCTAAATACAAAAAATGTAGATAATCCATAGGCTATTTAATTATTTAACAAATTCATAATGATTAATGAAGCTAATTATATCACTATATTAATTTTTGAATTTATAGGAATAGTAGTGCACCATCCTCATCCAAGCTTGTCATGTGTCATCTTTAGGAGGGTTTTTAGTCAAATGGTCCTCTTTCTCAATGTTCTATAAATAATCTTTGGCTCTCTTGCTCCAATCTAGATAAGTAGTTTAATTGAGCTTATAGCCAATGATCTTGACCATTCTTGGAAAAGCATCAATTAGCACTGTTACTTTATCCTCAACCATCACCATCTTTGAAAATAGATGACTAAGAGAGGCAAACTAGATATAAGGAGGAAAAGTATAACAGCTTCAATAACTAGTAGCCTTACTAGCATCCAAAGACAGAGATGAAATACCAGAACAACAAAGCACTCATCTCATAAGGGCCAAGCAACAAGGAAATTATGAAATACAGAGATATATATACTTGGAAACCATTTGTATATGGCTAGAAAAGATGTGTTGCAGGAGAATCTTTAGTTGCAACAATCTTTCATCTTATAGGCCACCATCATTACCTATTCTTATTTACCTGTGCATGCGGACTTTGGGTGAGGGCCAAACATCCTTGGCATGGATTTTATGGTCCACATATAAACTAAATGGCCCAATCTCAATTGCATAGGCCAAAACTTGATTGGTTTTATTACTAATAGGTTGAGGTGATTTCTAAATAAATGAGATAGTTAGTGTAGTTAGAGGGGGGAGGTTGTTAATGACACTGACTATAAATAGTTTTGTCTTGGTTAGTTTGTAATTAGGCTTTGTTAATAAGATTTTGAGTTGATATATCTCTCTCTCTACATTCTTCCCTTTCTCTCTTTCCTTCTCTCTCTTCCTTCTTAGTGTTCTTCCTTCATCTCCTTCCTGCGCATTAGCGTCATACACAAATCACGTTATATTGGATTCATGAACCACCTCCCTCCCCAATGTGTTCCCACTTCACAAATCAGAAAGAAAAATAGTGGGTTCTTCTTTGCTTTGATATGATGTCCACAATCATAGAGAAAGAACATATTCTTCTTGTTTTATTCACAAGAATGATGGGTATGTATATATTGGTTGGAGTCTTTATACATAATTGCCTAATTAATACAAATCAATTCCTAATCAGTATTAATCCCTGCAGTTACTCCTATTTTAATTATAAGGATAATACTGATATAGCAAATCAAGACATTCTCTAACAGAACAAATTAAGTATTATTTTGTTTTTCTTAGGCTCTTGCCATGTATCATACAAGGAGTTTCAATGGGTTTTGAAGTGGAACTTCCCGGATTTAGTTCTGAGGGAATTATAATGTTGTGTTTTTCTGTTTAGATTCATAAATTTTTATTGCTACTACAATCCTTTATGTCCATTCTATCCTTTTGCCTTGCCATAGACTTGCATACACAGGAGTACACTTATATTTCTTCTGTCATTTGATTTGGTATAAAGCAATATTTTTATTTATATTTTTTTTATTCTTGTCCTTTCAGGCTAATTTAAATGCCAGGGAGGGAAGAGTAATGATCTTTAATTTGGTGGAGGCTTCTCAAGAATTTCTGTCTAGTATTGAGCCAGCTGACAAATTAAATGACTCTGTGAGCTTTATCTTCTATTTTTTTTGGCTTTTCATTGCACCACTAATTTCTTACTGTGAAGAAATTGGTTAGTATTCCTTTTAATAGATTTTTGACCATTAAATGATTGGCTAAAGTGTACTTTTGGTCCTCAACTTTATATAAGTTTTTAGTTTGATCCCTTAATTTTATAAAATTTGTTTAGTTCTCTAACCCTAACATTGTTAGTTTTAAATTATTATTTTTTGTGCCAGTTATTATTATTTTAAAAAATTAAACTTAAATTTCAACATTTTGAAAATATTTTGTTAATATTTAAAAGTTCAATGTAGGAATGTTTTGTTGATGAAACTATCAGTGTTAGGGTTAAATGATTGAAAAGGTACCTTATACAATCAAGAGACCAAAATGAAATTTTGTGTAAAGTTAAAGGACTAAAGTTGCACTTTAGCCTAAAGAATATATTGAAAATTTTTGTTTTCAGTATATACTGGGAAAAAAATTACTTTATTGCTACTAAAAGTGTGATTAATATATTTTCATTATTTTTGAATTAATTGTCATATATATGATAATCTATTTTAAGAACATGTATATTTGATAATCTATTTAAAAACATGTTATTTTTCTTCTTAACTTGATGGTAATAAGTTTGCATTACCATTCATAGAAGAATTTGCACTCAGCTATGGAAAGCAATGAAGAATTATTTTTCAAGGATATAGCAACTTCAAATAGAAGTTCTGCTTTTGTTTATGGTTTCATAGACCTCTTCAGTGGCTATGGAGAATCATGGAATTGGGGTTTTGGAGTGGATGAAACAAGGGGTAAAGTTTCTTCTGTCCCACCAATAAAGTTAGATGCCTCAGAACATGTTTATGGGATTGAGGAAAATAAATCTGATAGAACTTCAGAACCACCTAAAATGCAAGAATCAAAGCAAGGTCCATTAGTTTCTCCAACTGCCAAATTACATACCTTGAGGGAAAATAGTGAAGAAAGCAACACGAGCATGCCTTCATCTAATTCTGGTAGGTCTCACGCAATGGAGCTCATAGGGAATGGCAATAAAAATGAGAAAGAGGTAAATATAATGAACCCTGTTTATATATTTTGTGTCTGCAGTGTCATTAATTTGTGCATGATATACGTTATATAGAGAAAGTGTTCTCTCTTATTGTGATAAACCTAAAACAATGTCTCCGTTAGGGTGATAATTTTAAAAAGTATTAACCATGTAAGGTAATTTCCTTACAGGTTCTAGTTGTGACATTAGCTATAAAGGGTGGGGATTTCTCAATAAATTTAGGGTTTTTGTTTACTTGTTCTCCTTTATTAGAAATTGGCTTATGGTCAAGGGCTTAAGCCCATTAATTCTAAAGAGAAAATTGAAAATATGAATTCTAAGTAAATTTGTAATAGTGATAAAAGACTCAAGAAAGGCTACAGAGCGTTGAATTGTAATTTAAAATGAGGAATATGAATTGACGATGCAAATTAGGTAATTTAGAAGATTTTAGAGCTCATTTGTAGAGTATCTTTAAATTTGATATTTGAAACCATTATGCAATAGAATTTTGATGAACATATTATAATGGTTTTAATTATCATATTAAAGTTTATAATATATAATCTGTGCGTGTAATATGTAATCCCATTTCAAGATCTAATAGTAGCTTGTTCATCAATCGTGATGAGAAGAGCCTTACTTGGCTAGTTTGTTTCTTTGTCATCTAAGATTCCATTATATTAATTATTAAGACATGTCAAGATGGTTGTTTATTTTGTGAATTGGTTTGAGGTTGGGTGGACAACAGAGTATTCATGTTCCATTGAATTATATGAATTCTGTTATTTAGTTGGTATCAATATGACATGGCTTGCATCCATTTGAGGTAGTTCTTTTCTTTTAAAAAGTGGTACGATGGTCTTTCGATTTCTCTTAACAACATAAATATTTATTGCTTCAGCAAGATTTTATCCTTGATGAGTATACATCAGAGGATAATGAAGAAGGTATTTATGCAACTCCATCTTCAGGGTCCCAATCTTCTTCATCCATGACTCATAATCAAGAACTTCAAATAGATGAAAGGGATATGATAATGGTAATGTTGAATTTTTGTATTGTTTTTGTCACATTTGTATTTCATCAAACATTGACCATGTGCTATATTTTGGACTAGGTTCACTTGCTTCGCCTTGCTTGTTCCTCAAAAAGTCCTTTGGCTAACTCTTTGCCACAAATAGCTACTGAGCTATACAATTTAGGGGTATAAATTATAAGTTGACTCAATGCTGGAGAACTCTTATTGTAGAATGACCTTAATACTTTTGAGTTCTATTCTTAGGTCATTTCTGATTGGGCAAGGCATATGGCGTCTGAACCACCTTCTCATTTTAACATAACCTTTGATCATGTTTTCCAGAAACAACTGGTGTGTAATCACGCTTCTCCACATTACACACATAATTGTCCTTATTTCTCATCAGTAACTTGTTATTTTCATCCAGGTATCATCCAAAATATCGCAGTTTTGGAAACCTTCTGTTCTTGGAGGCCCAGCTATGGTTCCCATAAGTTCTCGATATTTGAATGACTTTGAGGAGCTACGGCCTCTTGGTAAAAAAAAGAAAAAGAAAAGAAAAACTTGATGTATTTCTATTTGAGTTTTTCATATTGATAGCTTTTGTTCTCTTTTGGTTAAGTTGAGAATTAGTTATATTTATTCTTTATATTCTTTGTATATTCCTAGAGTAGTTGTTAGGTGTATGTTATTAACTCTCTCATTTATTGCTTTATTTGTACATACCTTGTATATATGACTGGCTAGTAGATCAATATCACATACTGACTACATTTCAAATTTCTTTCTCTGTCATAATATCTAAATTAACATGATATTAGAGCCATTATTTTGAATTTTTAGGGTTGTGGTTCTCATAAGATTGGGAAGTTTAGGAAAACTTATGAGAGGAAAATAAGGGGGAAACAAGGGGCAAAGAAGAAAGATCCAGTAGATCAAGGTAATTATCTTAACGGTTGTGATTATAAGGAGTAAGTAATAATGTGTGTAGTGTGGTTGTAGGCTCAGCTTAGATGCTAGAGTCACCTTTTGGCTTGCATTAATATTTTGTTATGTTTTGTTGAGCACTCGAACAATGTTTTAGAGAGAAGATAGTTGTGAGGAGAGTGCTGGTCTCTCAAACAGTAGTGAGGGACCTAATCTATGTTTATGATTTATGCTTCTCTATATTTTGTTTATCATTGGGGAATAAGGTTTTGGCTAGAATTAATGAAGTTCCTTTTATAACACTGATTCAATCATCTGTGTTCATTGACAGCAAAACCCTAGAATTTCTCTCATTTATTGCTTGCTTGCTTTATTGTTTAGAGCAGGGTTATATCAATTGGTATCAGAGTAGTACAATCTTAGGGCATTGAGTTAAGAAGAATGGCAGAACAAGTGCAATGTGCTAACCTGGAAGTATAAGAATTGAAGGAAACAGTTGGAAGGTTTACCAAAGGCATGAGTATTCTTAGAGAAATGATACAAAGGATAGACGCGAACCTGGGATAGATGCAAAAGACTTTGGTAGAGTATGCACATGGTGAGGAAACTTCTCACAAAGAAGGAGTCTCATAAATTTGGAAGGTTCAAGAGATTGGAATTACCTGTCTTTGCAGGGGAGGGCCCATTTGGTTAGCTCTTTCATGTTGAAAGATACTGCCACATCAACTCCTTGATTGAAGATGAGAAGTTAGATGTCACAGTGGTTTGTCTTGAAGGAAAGGCCTTGAGTTGGTACCTATGGTTAGATACTAGAACCTCATTATGCAGCTAGTCTAAATTTAGAAAAGAGCAATTGTGCCATTATCATTCTACTCAACTTAGGGGTGAATATGAGACATATTCGCAGCCAAGTAAGGAGGTTCTGTGCTTGAGTATATGGAGGAGTTCAAGAGGTTTGCACTGTTAAGAGAAGTGTTTGAAGAATGTCTAATCGGTGCTTCTCGTTTTGGCTTGAAGGTTGAAGTTAGAGCAGAATTAAAGCTCTGGCATGCTTCGACTTTACAGCAAGTCATGGAAGCTACCATGTGCGACGACAACAGTCACAAGTTATAGGAAGAGAAGAGTCTTAAGGTTTCACGAGCCTAACATTTCCCTAATAGGCCTAAGTTCTTTTTGGCCCAACCTTATCTTCTAAGGGTCTCACATGTGCTAGAGTCAAGTAAAGGGACGAGTACCTTCTCTATGACATCGCATGCAGAAAATTCCAAGAAACCAAAGACAAAACAGAGAGACTTGAAAACAAGTAGTAACACTTCGGGGATGAGCTTGGCGTGTAAGGGAGGAGCATCTTGTAGGTTGTCTAACGCTGAGATTGCTTAACTACGAGAATTAGGGTTATGTTTTAAGTGTGCTAAAAAAATTGGCCCCATCTATGTCTGCAAAACAAACATCTTCAAGTGATGTTGTTGGAGATGGATGCTGAGGACATTAATGAAGAGCTCACACTTGTTATTGAAATTAAAAGTGCTCTCTTTGTTTCAATCCTTCTATACTGAAATTAAAATCAGTTTGGTACTTCAATACCTATATTACAAAGAGATAATGCAAAGGAGTATTTTTCTACCCCATTTCTCCATTATTTATCTTCTCAGGGTTTTCTACATTAGTCTTCATGTGCATATACATCCTAACAAAATGGTATGGCATGCTAAAAGAAACAATTGGCATCTTATTGAAACCGCTCACACTCTTCTTGATTCTAAAATGCCACACCGTTTTTGGGGCAATGCTGTTCTCAATGCTTGTTATTTGATTAACTACATGCCTTCGCCTATTTTACACAATGAGATTCTTTACTCTATTTTGTTTCCTTCTGCACCTCTTTATCCGCTTCCTCCTTCTGTTTTTCGCTGTACTTGCTTTGTCCATGATTTGACCCCTAGCATGACAAACTTGCTGCCAAAGCTATCATGTGTTTTTTTTTGGATACTTTCGGGTCCAAAAGGTTATTGTTGTTTCTCTCCTACCATTAACGAGTACATTACCCCTGTTGATATCGCCTTCTTTGAGACCTCTCTTTTTTTTCTCTCCTCTGACTTTGAACAATCTATGTCTAAGGTCCTTCCTCTTACCTTGATCCGCTTGCTATAAACAAACCATCCATCACTCAAACATACCATTGTTGCGCTCACCCTTCCTCCTTGGCTAGCCCTAGTGAAATACTTGTGGACTTGCCTTATACTCCAGTATTAGCTCCTGCTCAGATCCTACATCCTTTTGATGATGCCCTTATTGCTCTTGATAAGGGTACTTGTTCTACTTGTAATCCTCATCCTATTTATAATTTTTTGAGCTATCATTGTATATCTACATCATATACTGCTTTTGTGTCTTTACCATTCCTAGGAATGTTAGTAAGGTACTTTCCCATTGGGTAGTGATAGGCAATGCTTGATGAGGTGGTTGCTCTCCTACTAATCATACTTGGGATCTGGTTGCTTTACCTCTTGGAAAGTCATTAGTTGGTTGTAAATGGGTGTTTACTATCAAGTTTGCTCTTGATGGTTCTTTTGATTCACTAAAAGCTTAGTTGCCTAGAGCTATACCTAGATTTTTGGCGTTGACTATGACTACACTTTTTCTATGGTTGCCAAAATTGCATTTGTTCGATTACTCTTGGCCATTGTTGCCATTAATCAGTGGACTCTCTACTAGCTTGACATGAAAAATGGTTTTCTCCATGGAGAGTTAGAGGAAAAGGTGTATATGGAGCAACCTCTTAAGATTTGTTGTTAAGGGGGAATCTGGGAAGGTTTGTAGGCTGCGTAAATCCCTTTATGAACTAAACAATCTCCTTTTGCTTGGTTTAGCAATTTCAGTATGGCTCTTCAAGAGTATGGAATGATCTGCAGTGTTGTAGATCACTCTACATTATATCATCACTCACCATCTGGTCAATGCATTTATCTAGTTATTTATGTGGATAGCATTTTTATTACAGGCAATGATTAGGATGGGATCTCTAAACTCAAGCGTCATCTGATGACATCCTTTTAAACAAAGGATTTGGGTAAGCTCGAGTATTTTTTTGGCATTGAGGTAGCTCAATCATCAGATAGAGTTATATCACAATGAAAGTATGTTCTTGATATTCTAAAAGAGACAGGGATGATGGATTATCATCCAGTTGACACTCCTATGGATCCAAATGTCAAACTTCTGCCAGGACAGGAGGAGCCTCTTGCAAACCTAAAAAGATATCGAAGATTGGTTGGAAAACTCAACTACCTCACTCTTACTTGTCTCGATATCTCTTTTCCTATAAGGGTGGTAAGTTAGTTCTTGGATTCTCCATGACATAGCCACTAGGAAGTTGTAGCTTGAATTCTTATATACATTAAGGATGGATCCCCAGGCGAAGGACTCTTATATGAAGACAAGGGGAATTCTCAAATAATTGGCTATGGTTATAGTGATAAGGATGACGCCCAATATGATACTTAAATTATTGGGTATAGCGATGTAGGCTGGGCTGGATACTTAATTGATTGATGTTCTACTTTAGGATATTGTGTATTTATTGGCAGAAATCTAATTTCCTAGAAGAGCAAGAAACAAAATGTTGTTGCAAGGTCTAGTGTTGAAGCAGAATATCGTGCCATGGCCTTAGCTACATGTGAGCTTATTTGGTTAATGCAACTTCTTCAAGAATTGAAATGTGGGAATATTACTAGAATGGATTTGATCTTTGATAATCAGGCTGCAATACATATAGCCTTAACGTAGTGTTTTATGAGAGGACTAAATACATTGAGCTTGATTGCCATTTTGTATGAGAGAAGATTCAATTAGGATGTCTTGCTACAAAATATGTAAGTTCTAATGATCAACTAGCAGACATATTAACCAAAGCTCTTTGGGGACCTCGAATAAAGTACATTTGTAACAAGCTTGGTGCATATGATTTATGCACACCAGCTTGAGGGGGAGTGTTGAGAATTAGTTATATTTATTCTTTACATTCTTTGTATATTCCTAGAGTGCTTGTTAGGTGCATGTTATTAACTCCTTCATTTACTACTTTGTTTGCACATGCCCTATATATATGACTGACCAGTAGATCATTATTACACACTAACTGCGTTTCATATTTCTCTCTCTCTCTCTCTCAATCGCTAAATTAATAGTTGACGACTGACATAATTTTTAAGTGAACTAATTGAGCTACTTTTTCACCATATGCTTGTGCAATGCTTTCTTATGCCTTAAATTCTAGTATATTCGAGATATAGTGTATATTTGATAGAGTGCCATCTGTCCAGTAGTCCTTAATTTGTTATGTAATAAATAAATAAATAATATTAGTTAAAGGGTTAATAGGTTGTTAGGATAGTTACTTAAGGATGTCAGGTATGGGCTATAAAAGGACACCAAAAAGACCGTTATAATCAGTTCTGGAAATAATAGACTTAAGTTCCTTGTTTCTATCTTCCTCTCTAGTCTCTTTCTCTCTCTGTTTCCTCTATTTCCTCTCTTTCCTTCCCTTTTCTCTAATTATTATGCATCATAATCATGCACAGCTAAAGGAAGAAGAAGACTAAGGTTGGAGATGTTGATGGGAAAAGTAGGGTTATTTGTTGATTGGTGTATAATTTATACAGTTCCATTTCTATTTTTTCTTCAATAAAGTATGATCAATTTCCATATATTTTGTTCGATCGTGGATAGGATATTTTACTATCCCATTGGTTGCCATATTATCATTGAAAACTTTTATTGGCCCTTCTTAACATATTTTCAGCTCTAAAGGCAATCGAGTTAACCAAATTCCCTATGCTGAAAAAAGCTCGAAACTCAGCTTCAGCACTTGTACATGTGACTACCTTATCTTCAAGCCTGTTAATAGTTTACGGATAGCTTATGTTCCCTTTCTGGTAAAGTTGACATAATTTTTAAGCGAACTGATTGAGCTACATTTCTACTAGATGCTAGGGCAATGGTTTCTTATGCTTTAAATTCTAGTATATTTGAAAAATTGTGTATATCTGATAGAGTACCATGCGTCCAATAGTCTTTAATCATGCACAAATGAAGGAAGAAGAGGGCAAGCGTTGATGATAACAATAGGAAAATTAAGATATTTTACGTACTGCTTCTTTATGTCATCAAGTTTCCCTAAACAAATGTGCAATATCCAATGGTTAGCCTTCTATCTGTAACAAAACCTTCCTAATCAGCATCTAAATATGCTTGAACTCCCTATGTGCCCTTTTTTTGAAGTTTAGACCCTTTCTTGGGATAAATTTTACAAGATTCTACAGACATCTGCAAGGTGCTCTTCATTGAGTTTACTTGCAAACTGCATCTCTCCAATAAGTGGCTAGAACATTACTAGTCATCATAATAGCTCTTGCTACCTCCAACAAATGCTTGTTTTTCCTTTTCACAACTCTATTTTGTTGTGGAGTGTTAACACTGGACGTTTGATGATGAATCCCATGATCCTTGAAGGATCAGAAGGCTGTACTCAATTACTATTTTCCATTCTTAAATGAACAAAGGGAAGCTTTTGCAAGTTGAATTTAGCTAGAAAATTGAACACCATGCCAGCCTTGTCTTATTTGGACCTTCATCTGAACACACTAGGTAGTTGTTTGACTATTATTGTTTTTTGAGTTTTGTTGTTCAAGCTATTTATTGATATGATTGAGCCATGTTTTGAATCTTTTTGGATTACAATTTCAAGAATGCTCCTCTATCCAAATAATTCACCTCTTCTTTTTGGTTTTCTTTTACATGCAAGACTTAACTTGGATATTCTTGAGATACATGACAAAGTATTTCATAGAATATTCTAATGCTATTAACTAGGTCTGTTAATTGGTTTAATCTTTGCTGAAATGTGTTAATTGGCACTGTGAACAGGTCATGGTGGTTTTGGTCATGTTGTGTTGTGCAGAAACAAACTTGACGGAAGGCAGTATGCAGTAAAAAAAAATCGCCTTAATGACAAAAGCATGCCTGTAAATGACAGGATTTTAAGGTAAATTTATATGTCGGAGCATGCCTGTAAATGACAGGATTTTAAGGTAAATTTATGTGTGGAAGTATCTTTGTTTTATTTTAAATATTCTCTAAGATAGGATTAATGACTAGGAGGTAATTGTAAAGTAATTATTATAATTTATTAGGCTTTATTCTATGTCTTTTCCCTTTGTGTACATATTTCAGTTAACTTGCTTTTTAGAAAAATGAGGATTTTTTTTCCCAAATATTCCACATTATGTTCAAAAGTATTGGGAAAAAAATTGGATAAAATTTTTCGAAGTATATTTCTTATTGTTTGGAAATTCAACTACAATAGTCCTTATAGTCATATTATTTGATGTTGGACAGACTTGCCAAAGAGAATTGTTTCCATTTATGCTTAAGAATTGAAACATTTATCTATGCCTTTTCAAGTATCTCATGCAGACTGTACAACAACAACAACAACAACAACAAGCCTTTATCCCACTAGGTGGGGTCGGCTACATGGATTGCAAGACGCCATTGTGCTCTATCATTATTAAGCTTTTAGAAATATTATTAATTAAGAGATCACGTTCAACAACTTCCAAGTGTGTTCTCTTAGGCCTTCCTCTACCTCTCTTAATCGGACTCAAAGTTATATGTTCCACTCTTCTCACTGGTGCCTCCTTTGGTCTTCTTTGTACATGCCCAACCATCTCAAACAACCGATTTTCTACCATTTTTCCTCAATAGGTGCCCACCCTCACTTTTTCACGTATGTGCTCATTTTGAATTTTATCTTTACGTGTATGTCCGCACATCCATGCAGACTGTAATTTTTAATTTTGACACTGAAAGTTTATGCGAGTACAACTAGCATTGTGATAGAAGGGGAAGCATGAGAAGAAGAAACTAGAGGAAATGCAATGCCATAAACTGTCGTAAGTCTTGTGTAAAGTTGATATTGGTTAGTTTATATACTCTTAACTAACCTTCTGTACTGTAAACAAGAATGAGAGAAATAATGGAACTGACTACCATTTGTTATCCCTAATGCATCCTTGTCAAGCCAACAATACTTCCTGCCATACCCTGCCTTTAAAAAGGAAAAAAATTGTCAATGGTGGCAAATGTCAGAGGAGCAAAATTCTAGGACATTGATTGCAAATCATAAAGTTGGTCCCTTGTTGCTTCTTCATCAGGAAAATCCTTATATTGGACCATTACTTCTGTCATTTGTGTACTTCTCTTTTTTATCATCCTTCTTTGCAGTATCCTCTCAGAAATTTGGTGCTCAGGTTGAGCTAGCCAATCTTAAGAGGATGTCTAGGTTCTATTGTTGTGTCAACGAAGGCCTTAGAAGTGAGAGTGTGAGACATAGAGGGTATGATGGACTTTGAAGTCACTAGGTTGGACCATTACTTCTTTGCAGTAAAGATGTTTGCTTTATGGTTTCTTGCAAGAACATAGGTCATGCAAATAGTTCCTGCCTTGTCCTTCTCTTTGGTAAAATGTCTTTGATAGAGCTGGTGATTCCCAAAAGATTTTCCTGTCATTCCTAAGGCTTACAGTAGACAATCTAGGAAGGGAGGTGATTTAGAGAAGACTAAGACCAGTGGTCAGAGATGTTTATTTGAAGGTTTATAATTGTAAGATTCAAATGATAAAAGAAAAGTCAGGTTAGGTGTAGCCTAGGATATGGGTAGTGTGTAGTAGGGGTAATGACTACTTTTTGACTCTTTAAATATGTACTTCTGTGATAAGGGATGGAGAGGACTGTTGGAGAATTGTGGGCATGTGAGAAGAGTTTTTAGCCTCTCGAATGCCAAATTAGGGGTAGAGAAGATCATCTTTTCTTTATCATTTTATCTTTCTACTTCACTTCAGTTTGTATTTGGTGAGACCAGTGTTCGTGTTGCTGCTCCAAAGGTGTAGTTTACTTTGTTTCATGCTCTATAATGCCATCTGAGTGTAGTTTCAGTCTTTATTTTGATTGTAATCCCACTCTATTATTCAGCAATGTAATGTTATTCATTTACAGTGTATTTTCTAGTTTTGCTTCTTTTAGCTTAATAGAGTAGAGGGTTCCATTAGTCTCCACCTTTAATGATTAGTTTTCTTATGCTGCACCAAATTAAGAGAAATATTAATAGCTACTTAATTGTCAAAATAAAACCTATTAGGGAGATGAATTTGAACTTGTTTGTAAAACCAGTATCCTTTATAATCAAAGACCTTCACATATTCCCTGGGTCTCACAGCTCGTTGTGCTACTCCTTGCCTCCCCATTATGTTTCTTACTTCTCCAAGTGACTAAATTGCCTGATGGAAATTTGAAAATCTAGGATATGATATTTATTAAGAATTATTAGATTTTAGTTGGATTGGGATTGACTAAGATTTATCCCTTTTTTAATTTTTAATTTAAAGTTTAGGATTTAATTTGTTTTAAGATTATATTATCTTTATTTGAATAAAAATTATCCTATCTTTTAGGATTACCGTAGTATAGTTTAAATAGGATTATGAGAATAGGGCTTTATATATAAGGTTGAATGACAAATTTGCTCATAAACTATGCCTTGAGTACAAAGTATTGAATTTTGTAGGATTGAGAATGGAATTGGTAATGGGATTGGAACTGAAAATAAGGATTTAAATTCATGTTTAGTACGTGAGATTCAAAAATAATAATAAGCAACAAAAACTAGCTCAAAGACCCAACTACCATCATCTTCCTCCTTTGTGGCTTCAACTTGCGTTTGCTCCATCTTCCTCATCTTCCCCCTTCATAGCTTCGTTCCTCACGCCCATAGTCTCTCTCTCACACCCATGCTTTTGGCTCGACACTGCTACAGTTGTCCTTCACTCGAGTCTCTGCATTGTCGATGGTGGTTAACAGGTAGTCCAGATCTAGGTGAAAGATTTAGGCTCACGACTCCATATCTCTAGATCTGCTCATTAAACTTCCCTTGTGTTTCCTTTCTTATTCATCTTCCTAGTTCCGGCATCGCTATTGGTGCCTGGGTGTGGTTGTGGGAAGCCCGATGGAGGAGGCTGGCAGAGGGCAGTGGCAGAGACGTGAAAGGCGAGGGTGGAGAAAGAGGGAGAGACGACAAAGACGGGAATGATAGAGGGTATTTTTGTCAAAAAATAAT
>NW_026557077.1:0-28350 GCF_029017545.1 Prosopis cineraria | reverse complement strand
ATGAAGGAACAATCATAGTACAAGTTACTGGCTCTAGTTTGTTAACCAAGAACTCTACAAATTGCTCCCATAATCGAACAAAAAAAATACGAGAGTGTGTAGATCGATTGAGAAACTATTCCTCTCAATTTAAAAGGTTGAAAAATAGAGAAAATTACATTTGAGGCCTTGAGTAAATTGTTACATTGAACCCAAGCATTTCTCATAATTGTGACAAGAACCTCATTCCTCAATCTAGGCTTTTATATGAGCCTGATCCACCAAGGTGGATACCCCAACATCCTGTTTTGAATGTTTATCATTTTTGATAATGTTAGAGGTTTGCGGGGCCTATAATAATGGTTGTCGAGAGTTAAGATAATGTCATGTGGACATTGCAATCATTCACGTCAAATGTGAAATAATCTTTGCTGAGCTTAATATCACCGCCTTCTTCAGTGGTTTTTCTATCAGCATTAATGAGCTTATCCTTAAACGAAGGAATCCTCACATCTAGGTGAGCAGTTGTTTCGGCCATCACAACTTCAGTAGCAACTTTTGCATCAGGAACAAGGCCTGGAGATTGAGTAGTAGAGACATGTTATTCATCATTAGAGGGGTCGAAAGAGACATCAGCCTCCATGTCATCTTCATACTTTTCTTCATTAGCAGTGTCCATAGTGTCAATAGTAGTCTCACAATCTTCATTACGTAGCTTAACTTTCGTCGTAGAACGATCTCCATCAGTTGGAGGCGGTGGTTCTCCCATTCCTTCAGGAATAGTTCCTTTATGTAGCAAACAAGAGTAATTTTAGTGTCGTTTCATTAATTATTTTAATCCAGTTATCTCATCTGTTCAGAGATCGGAATAGAAAGCAACTCTTTCTATATAGTAGTTCCTTTTTTTTTCCCCAATAGAGGTTCAAATTCTTAAACATGAATAATAAGTCCCTTCAACTTCAACTTGAATATTGTGGTGCTGATTAAGTTTAGTAATTTTTTATCAGCCTTAGCTTGAAACGTAGAAAATTGGTTTTCCCACTTATTTTGCTTTGCTTAAGAAAAAGGAAAATATCGTTTTCACTTATACGTCGGTGGAATGAGAACAAAACTGTCCAACACTTCAAATTTTATTACCAGGTGTAGTATGCATGTTTGAAGGATGAGGGAGATTGCATATGGACCACTTCTGTGTGTCATGTTCCACAATTTACTCGTTTTCAATGTTGCTTAAATCTAATAATATGATTCATTGCATATGGACCACTTTCTACAATTTAAAGTGCAAGGTGCGTAAATTGTAGAAAGTGGTCCATATGCAACGAATGATATTAAGCCTACAAGTAAATACAAGAAAACGAAAGATATATATATATATATATATACATGTCATATCTGATGATGGTATTAATCCAACTCTCCCTCTGTTTTCATTTATATACTCTCCCTTCAATTCTTAATATCATCAATTGTTTTTCCTTTAAAATAATATATGCTATTCAAAATATAAAAGAGTTTTGTAATTGTTTTCTTGCCAAAATACAATTTTAACTTTTAACTTTATACCAGATTTTATTTTAAATCCTTAATTTTACAAAATATTTTTTCAATCCTTTATTAGTTGTATCTCCAAAAAATTTTACATTAGTCTTTTAAATGTTAATAATATATATTTAAATGTTGGCCATATTAAGTTTATTTTTTAAAATAAAAATAATTGTTATAAAAACTAATCAATTAAAATTAATAAAACAAGAAATTTTACATTGATATTATGTTTTAGCTTTTTTTTGGGGGGGGTTGTTGTAGCATGCGTAGAAAGATATAAACGTATATCGAAGAAGATAACAAAATTACAATGCGTAAACAACAAGGACTAAAATTAAATATGTTTTAAATTTTGCACTGAAGTAATTAGAAGTCTATATATTTACTTACGTCAAACATCTTCTTTACTATTACCATCTTAAATTTAAGAATCGTTTAGTTCAGCAAACTTGTGCTTATATAGACCTATCTTAAATTCAAAAGAAGAATATCGTTGTCTTTACGAAGTGACAAAATGAGGTTTGTTAGAAAGAATAAAATATTATTATTTTAAAGAAAATCATGAAAATGCATGTGACCGACACATTCGTTGAGGTTAAGAATGGAAGCATCAATCAAGGTCATGATTCCAAGGTTTCTTATTACCTTAAATAATGCAGCAAACATTTTGTTCTTCGAAACGTGTTTTGGCGAGTAGGGTATTGAGAGAGTCGTCAGAGGTGCGAACTCATCAAAATGAGGACTAATGACGTCTTCAAATTTACGATGGTTTTCTGTTGACTGTTAATTATTCCAGAATATTCCAAAGCTACTTCCTCCTGCTAATCTCATTTATTTTGTTAGAGAGGGATTGATTTTTGGGAGAATTACTGTAAGGTTCCACGACAATTTACCCTTAAGTTCATTGTTGTCCTTCGTTTAAGCACAGTTACAATAGACCTAAGAGTAATTAATTATCTTAAGTAGGACTAGATATAATTGTCCCTTGATTTTATTGTCACAATTATAAGATATGTCATTATTTTTTATTGCAATTTTCTCTTTATCGGTGTATATTATTGAAATTTTTTAAAAAATAAAACTTTTATACTTAACCTTATATAGTTAAAGTGTTTATTTTTAATTAAAATAAAATATATGAATATTTTATAGATTATTTATTCTATAAAAAACTCTTGTTATTAATATTATTTTTGCATTAAAATTCACAGATTTAATTTAATTGAATAAAAATATATTAAATAGATAAGGTTAAATATATAAGTCTTACCCATTTTTTTTCATAAATATATATTTAGGGGCAAAGTTAAAAATTTATTAAATTTTTTTGGACTGATTTAATGACTTTCAAGATTTTCTATATATCAGAAGTATAAATACAATCAAAAGGAATAGTTGTGTTAACATATTCTTATTAAGTCTTCTCTGGGTGGTATGATTCACGCGTCTCCCGTTTCGTTAAAAGCACATCTCGTTTTGACAACCACAAGTATAAATTCACATGTCTTTGAAAATATGCGAACACATTGACAATAGGGAGAAGTTCAATTAAAGACTTGGGAAGATAATAATTTCTAATGGTCCCTAAAGAATTCGAAACTTCATTTTAATCCTACAAGATAAACTGAAAATAAATTGAACATAGAAAAGATAAAAATACCCTCAATTCAAATATTAAAAAAACCACCAAACACTGTCGTTGGAGCATCACTGTCAATGACCGGAGCCTCGCCGATGACGGTAGCCACTAAACCTCCTTCGTCAGAGCTCTAATCACTAGCTAGACCACTGTCGACAGTGGTGGAGAATTATGAAAAATTAATTTTCTAAATGCAGCTAAGGTAGGTGTAGAAATCATGACCTTTTGGCTCACCAAAAAATATGAACAACCAAGCCATTGAACCCATTCAATTTTATAATGCATAAAATTATATATCTATATATATATAATAAATATTGTTTTCAAATCTCTTGATTATTACGTTACTTGTTGATTGTATAACTTTACTTGTTAATACCTTAACAGGACTTATTAATTACTTAACTTTCTTTGTTAATCCTATGACTCTTGCAACAGAACTACATTACTTATTAATCACGTAACTATATTTGTTAATATCTTAATAGGACTTATTAATTATTTAACTTTTCTTGTTAAGTCCGTGACTTCCACAAAAGAACTACATTACTTGTTAATTGCGTAATTGTACTTATTAATACTTTAACAGGACTTGTTGATTACTTAAATTTACTTGTCAAATCCATGACTCCTTCAACTAAACTGCATCACTTGTTAATCATGTAACTTTATTTGTTAATTACACAACAATACTTGTTAATTGCGCAGCTTGACTTATTCATTACACAACTTATTAACTCTATGACTCCCTTAAAATTATTTGTATAATAAATCTTATTTTCAAACCTTTTGAGTATTATGACATGAAGTATACTTATTAAAAGTCTAATATATCTTGTCATTTTTTCAATTTTAATTATTAATATTATATTTTTTAGGGTATTATTGCTCTCTCTCTCTCTCTCTCTCTCTCTGTGGTAGTAATTGAGTATTCAGTTTGATGAATACTGATAAGGGAGACCCGACTGTCATCACTTTCGTTATCTGACAAACTCATTTTTTTTGTAAACTATATATTTCATTTTACAAGTGATAATAGACAATAAACAAATATTGTTGAGAAATTAATAAGTAAAGTTATGCAATTAACAAGTAATATAGTTGCTTTTTCAAAACAACAGTTAAACAAGTCTTGTTATGGTATTAACAAGTCAAGCTGCACAATTAACAAGTATTGTTGCATAATTAATAAATAAAGTTATATGATTAATAAGTAATGCAATTCAATTGAAGGAGTCATGGATTTGACAAGTCCTGTTAAAGCATTAATAAGTATAGTTACTCGATTAATAAGTAATGTAGCTTTGTTACGAAAGTCATGAGGTTAGCAAGAAAAATTAAGTAATTAATAAGTCTTGCTAAAGTATTAACATGTAAAGTTATGTAATTAATAAGTAACATAATAATCAAGTGGTTTGGAAATAAGATTTATTATATATATAATTTTATACATTATACAATTGAATATGTTCAATGGTGTGGTGGTCTATAATTTTTTGGTGAGCCAAGGGGTCATGGGTTCTATACCCACTTGGCTACCTTTGAAAAATTTAATTCTTCATAATTCTCCAGCCACTATCGGCGATGATCCAATTGGTGGCCGAAGCTCTGATAATGGAGGTCCAGTAGCTGTTGTCACCAGTAAGGCTCCGGCCATTGGTGTTGGTGCTCTAACGATGGTGGTTGGTGGCTTTTTTAATATTTGAATTGAGGATATTTTTGTCTTTTCCACATTAAATTTATTTTTCAGTTTAATTCTGGAGGACTGAATTGAAGTTTCAAATTCTTCAAGAACCCATCAGAAATTATGTGTCTTCTCATGTTCTTAATTAAAATTCTCCCTTGAAAATATATATTTGAAATGTTGAATAACGAATCTATTGATTTATTGTTTTTATAACTATGACCGTATGAGTTCTGTATATTTTTCTCAAGCTTTTTGTATTGTGAAGTGATATAAAACAGCCGATTATATGATTAAATGGAGCAAAGCGACGATACGAGGTTTGTTGAAGAAAATAATATGATTAAATTTAACTCGAGAACCAACGCTGGAGAATCCACGCAAGTGACAACGTTGCCAACGTTATGGAATCCGACCCTAGATAACCTCGATACTGCTTACCACATATCAGTGACGGAGAGGGAGTGATACACACACGTGCGGACTAATTTAATTCACAATACAACCAATCACACTATTTATAAATGGTGAAGTCTGAGTAAAACGTGGGGCCCGCGTCTAAACTTGTTAACCTCAACTTTGATTGTCATGAAATACCGTATTTTAATTTGTCGGCAGACAACGGACTCGTCTGCATTCATTGATTGTTAACAAAAAAAAAAAAAAAACATAATGAATTTTATTCTCGTTTGATGAAAAAGATTAACAGATCAGCGCCGGCCACGAAACATTTTGTTTTCTCCCATGTATGAAAGAGCCGCAGCATCTATAAATAGGTTGGTCAGAAGTCACATAACACTCAAAAACACACACAGGCAAGGGATACTTGAGAAATCATTAAAATATAAACATATATATATATATATATATATATATCAGGGAGAAAGAAGACGCCAAGAATATGGAGGTAACTCAAGTGCTGCACATGAATGGGGGCGTGGGAGAAGCAAGCTATGCAAACAATTCCTTAGTTCAGGTATCATTCATTAAACAATTACCACTTTTAATGAATTGCATCTTCCTTGCCACACCAATATTTCAGAAAATTGAAACTATTTGATCAGTAACAGAGAATACAACATAATTGCAACTCTTTTTTTGGGGTGATGGGAAACAGCAAAAGGTGCTGACACTGACAAAGCCGATTCGAGAGGAAGCCATAACAACCTTGTGCTGCAAAACGCTCCCGGAAAGACTAGTGATTGCAGACTTGGGTTGCTCTTCTGGTCCAAACACTTTCTTGTGGTTTCGGAAGTTAATCAAAACAGTGGAGAAGCTTTGCCGAGAGCTTAACATTCTCTCTCCAGAATACCAAGTCTTCTTGAATGATCTTCCAGGGAATGACTTCAACAACATCTTCAGGTCTCTTGGAAGCTTCAACGACAGGCTCAGTCGTGAAATGGTTTCTGGGATTGGTCATTGTTTCTTAGCCGGGATCCCTGGTTCCTTCTATGGCAGGGTTTTTCCTTCAAAAAGTCTCCATTTGTCCATTCCTCTTATAGCCTTCAGTGGCTATCTCAGGTATCATAAATTCACTGGTTTGAATTGAGATTGTTGGGATCCTTTTTTCTCCTCTTATATGTCGTAAACAATATTGTATAAATTAATGTTTGATTATTGATGATGATTTTGGTTAATGCTTAAGGTTCCCAAAGGAGTGGAGAACAATAAGGCAATATCTACATGGCACGCACAAGCCCTTCAAATGTGTTGAAGGCTTATTACCAACAATTTCAAAAAGACTTTTTCATTGTTTCTCGAGTGTCGTGCAAAGGAAGTGGTGGAAGGGGGCTGTATGGTGCTCACATTTTTAGGTAGAAAAAGTGATGATCCCTCTAGCAAAGAAGGTTGGCTTATTTGGGAACTTATGGCCACAGTACTCAATGACATGGCCTCCATGGTAATCATATTTTTAAATTTAACTTCCAGCGTCCTTTTCATGACTGATATGGAAAAGATTGAAACCCGTTATGCATCCTAACAAAATAGACATTGCTTTTAGGCTTTGAGGATGAAATTAATATACCTCAATTTCATTTGCAAAAAGTACCTAACGTACTAATATGTTTTACCATGAGTTAATTACAGGGAATTATAAAAGAAGAGGAAGTGGACTCGTTCAATATACCCCAATACACACCATCCCCATCTGAAGTGGAACAAGAGATAGTGAAACAAGGGTCATTCAGCATCAATCGCATGGAGGTATCAGCGGTGAATTGGAATGCGTACGATGATTGGAACGCAGTAGACAGTGAATTTAGTAAGTCCGAAGTAGTGAGAGATGGTGGATATAATGTCACAAAGTGCATGAGAGCTGTGGCCGAACCCTTACTGATTAGCCACTTCGGCGAGCGTATCATTGAAGAAGTTTTCAAGAGGTACCAAGAGATCTTAACAGACCATATGTCCAAAGAGAAAACTGAATTCATCAATGTCACCTTGTCTGTGACTAGAAAAGCGTGATCACTAGGGTTCATCGTACTTTATATCTACATAGTTGAAGACTGAAGTTGTCTTAAAATAATTTCTCATTTGAGAATTGGAGATGTGTTGAAGCTTTGAATTTGTGGATGTTTGATTTGCATACGTAAATGTGAAAGCATAGTTCTCTCCTTATAATAAGTTTCAAGATTTTCTATGTATCAGAAGTATAAATACAATCAAAAGGAGTAGTTTTTAATATATTTTTATCTTCTCTTCTCTTCTGGGTGGTATGATTCACATGTCTCCCGTTTCAGTAAATCCACATTTCATTTTGACGACCACAGGTTCACATGAGGACATTGGCTAGAATCATATATATGGGTCCCATCTATATATTATGTAGTTGAAATTTTATATTTGAAATGTTGAATAACGAATCTATCGATTTGTTGTTTTTATAACTATGACTGTATGAATCCTATATATCTTTCTTAAGATTTTTGTATTGTGTAATTATATAAAATAGCCGATTATAAGATTACATGGAACAAAGCGACCTTGGTCACAGTTCAATGGAACAAAGCGACAACACGAGGCTTGTTGAAGAAAATAATATGATTAAATTTAATTTGAGAAACAACGCTGGAGCATGCACGAAAGTGACAACGTTGCCAACGTTCTGGAATCCGTCTCTTGATAACCTCAATACTGCTTACCTCATATCAGTGACGGAGACGGAGTGACACAGACACGCACGGTCTAATTTAGTTTACAAGACAGCCAATCATACTATTTATAAATGGTGAAGACTGAGTAAAACATGGGGCCCGCGTCTAAACTTGTTAACCTCAACTTTGATAATAATGAAATAGCGTATTTTAATTTGTCTGCAGGGTGCAGAGAACGGACTCGTCCATGTTCATTGATTGTTAACAACCAAAAACATAATGAATTTCATTATCCTCAGATGAAAAAGATTTGCAGATTAGCACCGGCCAGTACCCCAAAAAAAAATTGACAGTAGTAAATCAAAAGTGGCTACCAAAAATATTTTTTTATAAAAAATAATTCTTATAATCCACTTTTGGTGGCAACAATTGTCGCCACCAAATTTTTTTTTATAAAAAAAAATTTTAAAATTAAAAATAATTTATATAATTCACTTTGTTGCGGCCAAAAGCATTTTTATAAAAAATAATTTATATAATTACTTTTGGTGATAATATATTAGATTATTTGGCATATTGTGCACTTGATATACATGTGGTGTATACTTCTTTTATTGAGCTCTAACAGCTTTTGGACAAGAATTTCATATGATTCTGTTTAGTATATTTTGGTTTCCATTGTTAAAATATTTTCATAATTAATTATTACTAAGAGTAATATAAATAATTATTCAAATCCACCTTGGTATGAGATTGAGGATGATTAGATGTTAATTAAATTAATAACATATTAGATCCTTGTAATTATCTTGTATTGTAAAACTTATTAGTATCCATTAAAAATTCAAAATTATTTAAAATGACTATTAATAAAATTTATATGGTTGAAATTAATTTGTTATTAAAAATGCTTTTTTAAGATAATAAAAAATTGTCAATAAAATATATTTTTAATAAAAGGGGGAAACATTTAGCTATTTGAGAGAAGATAAAAATTTAATCATTTGGTTTATCAATTTTGAGAAAAATATAGAGAAGAAAAATGTAAATGATATTTAACATAAAATAATATAATATATATTTATAAATAAATTATATACTTAATAAATTTCACTTAAAAAATAAAAATAAAATTTAAAAATGGGTTACAGTGTGTATAAGAATATTATTTAATATTTAAAAATTATTTATTTTAAGTTAATTTTCCTAAAAAATAATATTTACTAGTAAAAATATTATTTTATTAAAAATATTATTTAAATAGTCATATAAATTATTTTGTCATATTAATAATTAAAAATAAAAGATAATATTTGTATATCTTTTTAATAATATATTATGTGATATATGCGCATACAATTAAATAACATATATTTAATTTTGTATATAATAACTATAGATACATTTCAATTCAACTAGCAAAGAAGGGAGGCTTAAAGCTTAGAGGTAGGAGGTCAAGGGTTCAAACCTCGACTTTAGCATATTTTGTAACAAATATGTGACGTGGTGCATGGTGGTGATGTGGTGCATAAAGTAGCTTAAGGAGACACACACGTGGTGGGTGACATTTGCTCATGGTAGTGATGTGGCAGATTAGGTGGCTTGAGGAGGCACACACATTGCGAGTGACATGGCACGACACTACTACAAAAAGACATTTCTGCTACCCTAATTCACGTTCCATTTTAAAAATTGGATTTAGAAAGAACACAATCCACGTCACCCAAGCGAAAAGAGGATGTGGATTGAAAAAAATATTTTTAAAAAAATTAATAAGCCACGTCCCCCTAAGTTGTAAGGGGATGTGGCTTTATCAGAATTCACGTCCCCTAACTCATAAGGGACGTAGATTCTGGATAAGCCACATCCCCTCCTCTTGAGGGACGTGGCTTATAACAGAGCCACCTGGCTTTAGCAGAAGCCACATCCCCTTCTCTTAAGGGAAATGGCTTCTAACAAGAAGCCACGTCCCTCTCGTACTAAGGGACGTAGCTTTTCCCCAGATAGGAAGGGAAATCCACGTCCCCCTCCTTTCTAGAGGACGTGGGTTCTCCATTCACCCTCAATTTTTGAGCCTTATGCTAGCCTTTTATTTTTCAAAACAACACTCAAAATCTACGTGCCTGCTCTCGTCTCCAATCAGTCTCATCTCTTAGTGTCTACTGCTCAGCCAAGCTTCTCGACCTCTCGGTGACTCTCATCGCTCTCAACTTCTCAGCCTCTCGGTGCTTCTCATTTCTCTCAACTTCTCGGCCAAGAACAACTACTCTACACTCTCATCTTTCTTAGCTCCGCAATCATTAACTCGTGTTTAGCAATATCTCTCTGCCTCTCGTGTCTCTCATTTTCATCCTCATCTCTCAAAGCTCAAATCAATTTTGTGTATCTTGGCTACTCTGTGTCAACGAAAGCTCAGCCACTCAAAGCCCAACCCCAGCTCAGTTTCTTTTCCTGCAGCCCATCACCTCTTCTCTTCTCTGCTGAACAACGAAGCCCTAGGTATTACTTCTTTCTTTTTTTTATTTGAAGTTATCTCCATTGTGTCTTTCCAGTTTATTTTCCCACATTGTGAAAAGTCTAAAATTGTTGGCTATGAAGAGTTTGGAATTATGTTTGAGATATTTTGCAATCTGTGGTATTTTTTTTGTTTGAACAATATAATGCACATCCAATCCCATTAGAATTAAGGACTAATCTATCACATGTTGTCAGGTTTAATTATGATATAATAAATTTATTTCTCTCTTTTGTATAGTGAAGTTAATATAATATACTAATTAACATGTGTATATTGATAGTAAGGAATAAAATAATAGAAATGGTTAAGGATTAAAAGCAAAACTTAATTAAAGTTAAAAAAAAACCTTGGATGAAAGATAAAAATAATAGACAGAGTAGCATAAAATTAAAAGCTTAGTGGTTTAATTTGTGTTTTTGTTAGAGAGGTGAAGAGTTTGATAAATACATCCAATCCAATTAGAATATATATATATATATATATATATAAGATTTTTAGAAGACTTTGCTGATTCTTTTTATTTAGAAATTGAACTTCGATAAGCTTAAAGTTTGATGTTTTCTAGCTTTAATAAGTAAATATTTATTTAACTGCTTGTTGGTTCTATTGATTTTTGGTTGTTATAATTTTAGGATGTTCAATCTTTAAGGGGAGACTCTGTTGATTTTTTTTAAAAAAATGAGTCTAATTGAAGTACAAGTAAGATAGTGAATTATTAATTTGATAAATATTGTGATAATTTATAGGTAAAAATAGAATGGATCATAGTTGGATGAATGCTAGTAAAATGACTGAGGAGTATGAAAATGGTGTGGATCAATTTCTTGAATTTGCTAGGAAAAATGTTCCTAGCAAAAATGAAAAGTATTGTTGTCTTTGTGTCAACTGCATGAATAAGATTGAATTGGATATTGATAAAATAAAAGAGCATTTAATTTGTGATGGGATAAATTTGAGATACAAGATGGGTATGGCATGGAGAGGCAGGAACAACTTCTATATCCCAAAATGAGCGATTGTGACTAATTGTGATGATAGAATAGAGGATATGATTCGTGATATTGTGATGATGTCATTTGCACAATCACAAACATATGACAACTTGCGTAGTGATGCAGAGAAACCCTTATAGTCGGGGTGTACTAATTTTACGCTCTTGACAGCTGTGTTGGGATTGGTTAATTTAAAGTCAAGAAATGGGTGGATCAATTTGAGTTTTATAGAGTTACTTGAATTCTTGAGTAAAATGCTTCCATCCCACAATTTACTTCCAAAACATATGTATGAGCCAAAGAAAATCCTGTGTCCAATGGGTATGGATTATAGAAGGATACATGCTTGTCCTAAAACTACATACTATATAGAAATGAGTATAAAGGGCTACACAAGTATCTAAAATATGGGACTTTGCGATATAAAGTGAAGAAGGATGATGATGTTGATCATGGTGATGAGATCATTACTAAAGGGCCTCCTGCAAAGGTGATGTGGTATCTTTCAATAATACCACGGTTTCATCATTTGTTTGGTAATCCAATAGAAGTAAAGAATTTGATTGCATTTTAATGAGAAAATATCTTATAGGAAACTTTGATAACCGACTGATTCTCCTCAATGGAAGACAATAAATCACATATTTCCTTAATTTGGAAGCAATCTAAGAAACCTTCGGCTTAGACTCTATACAGATGGAATCAACCCATATGGCAATCTTAGTAGCACACACAGTGCACGTCCAGTTTTGTTAGTTATTTACAACCTACCTCCTTGGTTGTGTATGAAGTGTAAGTACATAATATTGTCTTTGATGATTTTGGGACCAATACAGCCAGGAAACAATATTGATATTTACTTGGCACCTTTGATTGAGGATTTGAAAATGTTGTGGGAGGAAGATGTAGATGTATTTGATGCTTATAAGCAAGAGTACTTCAAGTTGCGTGCCATGATTTTTACAACAATAAATGACTTTCCTGCATATGGAAACTTGTTAGGATATAATGTTAAAGGCCATAATGCATGTCCTATATGTGAAGAAGGCACACACTACCACCAACTTAAGCATGAAAGAAAAATAGTCCACCTTAGTCATCGAAGATTTCTTGATCAATATCATCCTTACTATAAGTTGAAGAAGGCTTTTAATGGCTCACAGGAGTATGAAATGGCTCCAAAGGCCTTAATTGGAGACCAAGTTTATTAGCGTGTGGAAGGAATCAATGTCATTTTTAGTAAGAATAAAAGGAATGCAAGTGAGAAGAATCTATGAAAAAAGAGGTCCATTTTTTTATCTTCCATATTGGCAGAGTTTAGATGTGAGACATAGTCTGGACGTGATGCATGTGGAGAAAAATGTGTGTGTTAGTCTTATTGGTACGCTTTTGCACATAAGTGGCAAGACTAAGGATGGAATAAATGCCAAACTTAATTTAGCTAAAATGGGAATAAGAAAATGCTTCATGCACAACAAAAAGAGGGAAAGAAAGCTTATTTACCCCTAGCAACACACATGTAATATCATACCAAGTTTGTAACATCTCACTACACTAAATACATTTAACAAATAAAGCTTAGGGTGATCGAGGGATTGTCTCTAAAGACTGATTACCAAGTTTCTAATTCAAAAATAAAGGATCCCAAATTTTATAAATAGAAACAAGTTAACATCGATAAAATCTTTCATATCAGAGTAAAAATAAGTTTCGAAAGCATGAGATACCTCAAAGGAGTGAAAAAGTCAAAAAATGATCGAAAATAATTTATCCTAAAATATAGAGCAATGCGTCGCGGTAGGTGCACTTTGCACCACAGCGTGTTTCTCTCTATGCCATGCACCGCAGCTCATGTGCCATACGCCACGGCATGTTGCATGAAAATTCATTAGTTCTGCTGTCAATTTGATAGCAGAATTGGGGAAGTTTCAGGCCACCTCGATTCTTTGTCCGACGTTCGAATGACATGATCTAGGTGTCTACAGAAAGCTCTTTTCCTGCACTAGCTAATGGCATGGGTTTTACTTCCAAAACAAGTCACACTAGGAAGTTGGATACCCAAACACATTTTAACTACTTTTTAACACTTTTAAACAAAGTGGGTGTCCAAAACCCTCAACAAGTGCCAAAAGCCTTTACTAACACCTGGATCATGTCCAATAGACCTAGGACTACCAGTAAAACACGTCACAAGCGTCAAAATATCATTATAACAAAAATTCACTCCTCAACCCCAATTTAACAAAAATAAAGGGGGAGGTACATTGCATTGTATTTAACTCAAATCATTCATAACATGCCCAAATGTTCATTTCTACACTTGCACTAATATTTTGGCCCTATAAACACATATATTTCTACATACACATAAGCTAAGGGCTCAAAATACAATTTTTAACATTTCCAAACCAAAATAGTGCAAGTATGGGAATATGCATCCTAGAATTGGCAGTTTATATGCTATTACACAAATACATCAAAATTAGAGGCATACAAGAAGGAATGTACTAATTTCCTGCCTCTTTAGTCTTCTCCCTCTCAACACCAGAGCTAGAGCCTGAAAAGTATTAAATAAGAGGGGTGAGTCTAGCCACTCAGTAACCAAGGTTAAACCTACCCTATGCAATTATATATCAATTATAAAACAATTACATGCACAATGAGATCAAATTTATAAAACATTTCCTTATGTGTTACATTTTATCATTTAACACTCTATAGCTTCTTTACTCACATAACTAGGTATATTGTTACCATATTCTCAAATATGTGACAAGACCCATACTCTGGAGACTTGCCACCACTTAGCATGTGTGATAGGTCATATATTTACTTAGGTAATAATCAACCAACCTTATATCCTTCTTATTTTCTCAAACTAAAACCGTGGGCTGTAACATTGATTAGGGCTCTGTCCGTGTGATTAGACTACCCAAGCTCACCAATTGTGAGGTATGACTCGGTTAAAGATCACAGGACTCACTCTCGGACCACATCTTCTCCTATTCTCAAATCCCTGGGGTGTCTCATACCCTAAGCTATTCTCCTCATTGAACCGGTAAAGATAGCTAGGTTCTAGTCCCTCGACAAACTATGGGGCAGTTCCTCAACAAATAGTGGGATAAGGCTATAGCCCCCGTGTACTGAAGGGCAGCCTAATTACCATATACATTTTCTCTACTCCCAATTCCTGGGGGAACTCCCACCACTGATCATGTCATAAACCATACTCACTTGTTCTCGCTTTTCATTTTCATAAACTCACTAATACAACAATCACATTAGGCTCATGACCTTGCGCTACCCAAGTATATATTCTCATCTTCTCTCAAAATTCATTTCTCATTGACAAACATTCATTTTTCATAAACAATAGCATGTTCATAGTCAAAATTCTCTCAACTTTGCATTTGCATTTTCAAGCCTAAAAATAGCTTTTTCATGCACTCAATGAAGCTAATATATAGTTCTTATTTTAACAATCAATTTCATGCATGTAACATTCATAATCTCATACTCAACAACCAATTAGCCATAAATTAACATACAACTACCCAAAGTAGAGTTTCCCTCTGTTACCTCAAACCTTTGAGAGGTCAAAGGTTTACCCCTCAATTAACTAGCCTTCAAGCTTGAATTTTCACTCCAAAAGGTGATCAAAAGCCAAAGCTACAATCAACCAATTTGAATTCCATCAACATAACAAACTCAACCACTTAAAACCCTCAATCTCTACTTCTAAATTTCCCATTAACTCCATTTAAGTCAATAAATTCAGACCCATAACCTATATGGACTGAAATTCCATTTCAACTATCAAACCCTAACCATAAACTCATTAATTTAGAAGAAAAGGGGAGATTAATGAGTATGATACTTCCCTTGGGTGTTTGTAGCCTTCAAAATACTCTTAAAATAATACCCAAGCAAACCTTAACAGAGCTGTGGCGTGCCTCTTCTTTCTCTCCTTTCTTTTCTTTCTTTTTCTATCTCAATTCACATCTGATAAAGTACAGAAAATGGCCATGCGCTGCGATAGACGCACAACGTGCCGCAGCACAAGGCACAGAGAGGTCCTCCCTCACTTAGAGATGGCTGTGCACCGCGACAGATGATCTACGCACCACAGCGTATGGCACAGCAACTTCAACTCTTTATTTTCTTCTCCTTTCAATGCCTGGGTGGCCCGCTTCGATACCGAACCCACAACTCGGGTTGAAATAGCATCAAACAAGATTATTAGACTTCTCTGGCCATACACCACTTCAATTTACTTAATTACCCTAATTAAATTTAATTAATCAGGGGATTAAAACTCGAGATGTTACAACACACATTATCTAAAGAAGAGAAAAGAAGTTTATATGGATGTTTGCATGCTATTAAAGTGCCACAAGGGTATTCTTCTAATGTTAGAAGACTTGTCTCGATGAGTGATTTGAAGTTATTAGGCATGAAGTCTCATGACTGCCATGTATTGATGCAACAACTTTTACCAGTGGCTATTCGAGGGATTATAAAAGATGATGTGAGACACACAATAACTAGATTGTGTATGTTCTTTAATACTATATGCAGCAAAGTCATAGATCCTGACAAGTTGGATGAATTAGAAAATGAGAGTTATATTATTTTATGTCAATTAGAATTGCACTTTGCTATAGTATTTTTTGACATTATGGTGCATTTAATAATTCATTTAGTTAAAGAAGTAAGACTTTGCGGTCCTGTTTATCTTAGATGGATGTACTCATTCGAGTGGTACATGAAAATCCTAAAAGGGCATTCTAATAGCCCATACAGGCTTGAAGCATCAATTGTTGAAAGATATTTGGTAGAAGAGGTTGTTGAATTTTGTACTACATATCTAAAAAGATTGAATGCTGTTGGAGTCCCTCAAACTCGACATGAGGGGACAAGACTTGCTGGTAAGGGAACACAGGCGGTCAGAGTGAAGTGTATATCTCATGAAAAAGTCTTGCAATCACATCTGTACATCTTGAATAACATAAAAGAAGTTCAACCTTATTTAAATGATCAAAAAGTTGTTGAAAGATAAATACCTAAGAAAAAATGAAATGCAACTAGCTAATGAGCACAACAAGACTTTCAAAATGGTTCAAGGAAAAAGTTATGAATGAGATTGGTGTGTCTGATACAATAATATGGTTAGCTAAGGGACCTCATTTTAAGGTCGTGTGTTGGGGTGGGTTTAATATAAATGGATATTCCTTCTATACAAAAGCCCAAGATGATAAAAGTATCATATAAAATAGTGGGGTAATAGTAGAAGCTGAAGTCCAGCACTTTTCCTGATTAAAAGATAATAACCCATTATTAACTCACGCGAACTATTATGGAGTGTTTGATGAGATATGGGAGGTGAATTACACTAAATTCAAAGTACCTATTTTCAAATGCAAGTGGGTTCATGTTAATGCTATTGAAGTAGATAAGGAATTTGGATTTATTTCAGTTGATCTCAAGAGGCTTGGTTTTAAAGAGGAGCCCTTCATTTTAGCAAGTCAGGAAAAACAAGTTTTGTACATCATTAATCTAGCAAATAAACAACATTCTATTGTACTACAAGGCAAAAAACAATTTATTGATGTAGAGGATGATGACTCAACTTTTAACCTTGATGAAACCCTGCCTTTTACTACAAATCTACCTAGATCAATGAAGTAGATTTAGTTGATGAAAAATATGCAATTAGAGATGATCATTGTAAAGGAATTTAGGAGAATGAATAAAGTAAGAATTAATTAGTAAAACATTGAATTAATTGGTTCTTTATATTCATATATTTATTTCATTTATTTATTTCTATATATTAAATTATAATGCAAGTTACTTACCTGTATTATTTTCTAATCTTAACAGGCACATGGAGGGTTCTACTGAAGATGTAGTTGACACGTCTAGTGCAACTTTAGAAGAAAAGAGGTAGAGGAAGTATAAAATTGAAGGAACCAGCACTACGTCAGGGCACTATAAAGAGAATGCATTTAGAGTTTGATGGTGGTAAAAGACCACTTGGTCTAGAAGGGGACAAGTTCATGAGTTACATAAGTCTCATAGCTCAAAGTAAAGTTGGGATCTTATATCATAATTGGCAAGAAGTACCAGAAGTTATGAAGGACATGATTTGGAGTGATATTTTGGTATGCATATTTTTCTATTTTTTTCTATTGTTTTAATTATATTAGATACCATTATCTTACTTTATAATTATGACACATTGCAGCTTACTTATGATATTCCTCCTATTGATGAGATGAAGAGGTACTAGCTTCAGCAAGTACGTGATCAGTAGAAAGATTTCAAGTCATCACTTTTCAGGGAATACATTCGAGGAATAAAGAAGAAGAACAATCCATGTTTGGAATATAATTTTATTGATGAAGACAGTTGGAGAGAATTTGTGAGGCCACGAGATGATCCTAAATTTTGGATAAATTTTGATATAATTAATAACTTAGTTTATTTTTGTTTAGTTTACAACTAACATACTTTATTTTTATTTTATTATAGGAATTAAGTGCTGCAAATAAAGAGAGATAGTCTAAAAAGAAATATCAGTATTACCTGTCTCAAGGGGGATATAGAAAGCTAGACCAGAAACTTAGGGAAGTTGATTTGAAACAATTAGAGGAAACTGCAAGATCTGACTCCAGTATTGTTGTTCATCCTCCAGCTCCTCCAACTCATCAAAGGAAATGGAAAGAAGTCAGAATTAAGAAAGGCTAATATGTTACTCCAGAGGTTGCTAAAGTTGCTTAACGGATTGTAAGTAATTATACTAAACAGATTCAATTTTAGATTTTATATATTCTAAGATAAATTCATTAATTATATATTGTAGGATTCACTTGAGGAACAAGCTTCTCAAGGCTCATTTCAATCCACTGGAAAAATAGATATCTTAGCATCAGCAATTGGAATGCCAGATTATTCTAGTCATGTTACGGTTAGGAAAAGGAGTTGGTCTGAAGGAGTATTTCAAACCAATTCCATGAGGCTCATCAGGAGTTGTATCAAGAGTTGAGCTTGATGACCTTCTAGCAAAGGTTAGAGATGAATGTGCTTGAAAGTATGAGCAGGATAATTTGCTGCTCCGTGAGCAGATTCTTTAAGAGGTTAGATCTATGATCACCAATATGGGAACTACACAAGACAGTGGACAGGAACTCCAAGTTTTCATTACTTTTAATTAGTTTAATTATTCAATTTTGTTTATTTTATTTTATTTTCTTTCATTATGTTTACTTATTTCTCCAAACTTTTCTCGTGCTTCAAAGCACCAAAGATAGTTATAATCCACAAAAAATGGCACTACATGCCTCTAATCCCTTAGTAGAAGAGGAACAAATTTGTTTTCTTTATTTGGATAATCCTTGAAAGTGGATTGCTTGTTTAGCACAGCTATATATGCTCACAGAAACAATCCATAACATGAGTATTTTGGATGATCAAGTGAAGGTAACGATTGAGGTTGTTCTTGAGCTAAATGTGAATGTGCCATTCCCTACTGATAAGGTTGAAAAATTAGGTGAAGTATTAGGACAATTCATTTTATAGCCTAAAAGACTTGCTGACATAAAGATGACAATTCCAGTGGTAGAAAAACTCTTCATTATTCTTTAATTTTCTCTTTTGATTACTTATATAACTTGTATTCATTTCATGTTTTATTAGGATTTTGATGAGGCTAAGGACTACTCTGCTCTGTTACAGTTACATGATTTTTTTAGGCAATGATAAAGCCTATCAATTTGGCAATGCCTAAAGGAATTGTGGGTATAGACAAGTCATTTCCTTTTGCAATAGACAAGAAAGACATTTTGGAATTCTTATTGATGAGGGAGTTGGATATTTCATGGGCTATGTTATCTATCTTGTAATTTTATTACCTCTATTCTATCTCATTTTCATTTATTTTCATTTATATGCAATAATTTTTTTGTCCTTCTATTAATAAGTTTCTTAGTATTCTTTGCACTAGACCACAGAAAGATCAATTTGGATTTTTGTGTCTAGCTTCTTTGACATCGGCTCACAACGATATTAGTGATAGAATGAGATACATGGGCAATACTATTTCAAAAACAAAATTGCCACGTTATCTGGCTCCAATTCTTGAAGGGAAAATTCTTTTATATATAATATTAGTTTGATAATTTTTTTATGCTTTCATGTATTGATTTCTTGTGTCTCTTTGTAGTTACTGTTAGTCCCTTTGTGTTATATGCCCGTATTTGCATGAGATCTATTGGTTTTGTTCCATGGGCAAGCAACCGAGTGCTGAAACTAAAAATATATTCAACATGTAAGTTAAGATTATTTTTATAAATGTCAGATATTATTTTTTTAATACTTTATACTTTATTTAAATTTTATGATAGTGCATTGAAGATATATTATATGATCGGGAAAAAGTGACGGCCAACTAAAAATATATCTCAAAAAAATCCCTCACTAACTTAGATTTTTTCAAACATAAGTAATTTCAATTCAATACTTTTTATCCACAACTTTTTTTTTATATTTTTCTTTATACTTATCATTCAATTCTTAATTTTTAGTGCCATCGCCAAATAGGGAGTACAGAGTGTGGATATTATATTATTCGTTATATGTATGAGATTATTCAATCCAAAACTAATGAAAATTTACACATGGTAAGTTACATTATTATTTATTTTAATAATATTAGTTTTGCAAGGCTTTAGAATTTGGATATTTAATAAACATTCGATAAAAATTTGTAACTTTTTGAAAATGAGTACCCCTATATACTAGTAAAGACATAACTGATATTCGAAACAATTTAGCAAGTTATCTTCTTTAAGAGCTATTTATATAATAATTTTATAGTTTATCCATTAAGTTAAATAGAAGGATATAAACCCTAATGTGTTCAAGTAGTTTGTTGGAATTTGGTTATAAATATTGACACTTGAATAGGTAACAATAGTTTTGTTGTTCCAATGCATTTGGTATATTTTGTTGTGATAGTTTATGAATGGCTGTAAATGAGTTGCTATTTGCTGAACTTTTGTTGTATGAATTGGCTGTTTCTGTGACATACTTTGACAGATTCTATTTTGGTTGTCAAGCAAATATAAATTGTATATAAAAAAAATTACAAAAACCACGTCACATTATTAAAAGAAGAACAACAAGCGAAACCACGTCCCTTAATTGGTAGAAGGGAAGTGGATTCTTAATAAACCACGTCCCCCATTATAGAGGGGGATGTGGTTTCTCAAAGATACCACTTCCCCATTATTATTAAGGGTCATGGTTCCATTTCGAGAATGACAAACCACGTCCCTCATTAATGAGGGGGAAATGGTTTCTATAGAAGGGGATGTGGTTTCTCAAAGATATCACTTCTCTATTATTATTGAGGGTCGTGGTTCCATTTCGAGAATGACAAACCACGTCCCTGTCTATAAAGAGGAACGTGGTTTCTCAAAGAAACCACTTCTCCCTCATTAATGAGAGACGTGGTTTCTCTGTTGTGTACTGCAACATGGGAAACCACGTCCCTCTTACTTGGGGAGACGTGGTTTGTTTATGAATCACATCAAAATCTTATAAAGGAAGACATGGTTTATATAGAAACCACGTCTCTATCTAGTAAAATGGGGACATGAATTACGAGAAACTACCTCCCTTAATATTAAAAGGGACGTGGTTTATTCTTTTCCATGTCACCGATATTTATGATATGGATAAGCCATTATTTTAAGTCGCCCAATATGATGTCCCCTCTAGTTGTGATATGGAAAGGCCTAAAAATGCGACGTGAAAAGTCTATTTTGTAGTAGTGTGAGGTGGTGGTGTGGCGCATGAGATGGCTTGAGAAGGTGCACATATGGCATGTGATGTGGCATGAGGTGGCGAGGTAATATAGCATCATCTACCAAAAACATGGCCTATGACATGGCATCATCTGTTGCATGCATGGCAAGTGATATGACATCACGTGATGCACATGTGGTAGAGCGATGTAACATAAAATAAATTATTATTTTTTGAAAAAAGGTTTTGGTGAGTCTTTTGTCCCTACTAAAAATAGACTTTTGGCAATAAAAAACTTTTATGTCATCAATAAAAGTATACTTTTAGCAACAATAATATTTATCGCCGTCAAAAATTATTAGCAACGATTATTATTGCAATGACCTTTTAGTGACTAAAAGTGGTTGCTAAAAAATTTTGATGGCAACTTTTTGACTTTTAGTGGTAATAAAGTGTATTTTTTTTAGTAAGCCACAACATTTTGTTTTCTCCCACATATGAAAGAGCCATAACATCTATAAATAGATTACTCAAAAGTCACATGACACTCAAAAACACACAGAGGCAAGGGATACTTGAGAAATCATTTAAAAAAAATATTAGAGAGAAAGAAGACGCCAAGAATATAAAGGTAGCTCAAGTGCTGCACATGAATGGGGGCTTGGCAGAAGCAAGCTATGCAAACAACTCCTTAGCTAAGGTATCATTCATTAATCAAGTACTACTTTTAATGAATTACATCTTCCTTGCTACGCCAATATTTCAAAAAATTGAAACTATTTGATCAGTATCATAGAATACAACTTAATTGTAACTCTTTTTGGGTGATGGGAAATAACAAAAGGTTTTGATATTGACAAAGCTAATTCTACAGGAAGCTATAACCACCTTATGCCACAAAAAGCTTTAGAAATGACTAGTGATTGCAGACCTAGGTGCTCTTCTAGCCCATACACTTTCATTGTGGTTTCTGAAGTTATCAAAACACTTAGGTATTCCCTATAAACAATAAAAACTATCAAGCATGGCAGACACGTTGAGTCTCAAAAGATAACAAAGGGTTCCCGAGCTCTCTTAACATAGTTTACCCAAATGTAAAAATACAATGAGATTAGAATAATAAATGTTTGATTAATAAAATATGCAAGATATAAGATCGTAAAGATTACAAAGCTAATGATGCTAAAAACTATCTGGAATACAAACTGAAATGCTAAAAATGAATATTGAGAGTTGATGGTTATTGAAGTCCTTTCTTTTGTATTGTCCTCATATTTATAGTACATGTAGGTTGTCATTATCTATTTTGAACTATCAGCTTGTGCTTTTAAAATATCTGTGGATGAAGGTCACAATCCTATAAAATTTAGGGCCAGTTGAGATTATAGTTTCATGTGAGGCAATAGTCTAAGTAGTGGTTTCGAGTTTTGAGGGATTCAAGGACTCAAGCTAACTTAGTCAAGTCATTTCACCATGATAAGGATAGGCCTTATCATCATTAGATCTCTTATTAAGCTTAACACTTCAGTCACTCAACCTAGTTCTTGCTATAGCCATTGTGTCTTTTTGAAAATATAAATTTCCCTGCGCCTTCTTGAAAATATAAATTTCCCCCTCTCCCTTATGTCAGTTCCTCCTGTTCATTTTGCCATTTCTTGACCCTTAAGCTTTTGTTCTTCTTCACCTCCATTGCTTTGTTTCAACAATGGCCTCTTCATCTACTATGACCACTTTTAATGTTACTCAAACTAGTTCTCCTACTGCTACCTTACCTAATCTCTGGCCACAGTCTGAAATCCCATTAGTCACCTGGGGGTATCCTTATCGTGAGTACTCTGCCTTGTACTCATTCTTTCTTGGTTTATGTTTCTGGTCTAACCATTCCTCCTTTTTCAAGAAGCTTCATCATTCCATCAAAATGTTAATATCTAGTAAGGTCCTTCCCTTAGGTCAAATTTCTTGCTTCTTTATGAGTTGATGTTAACTAAGTTCTACCTTTTTTGTCCAGCATTTCTCCATGGAGTTTCCAACTAACCAATCCAAGTGATATAGGGTATCTGTCCATAGCCCAGAGCTATTATAGGCAAAAGCTCCTACTAAACTAAACCTATAGCCCTTAACCTCCATCCAAGATCTCATATTGACCCAAGTAACCTTACCCTTTACTGAATCTTTATGTGAGAAGCTTTGCAACTAGCCTTGATCTCTTCATGCCTAGACCAAATGGATTAGACACTTAAAACCTCACCATAAGGAGAAGTGAAAGGAGATGGGTCTTTAAGACCTACTCCAACTTTCAGTTATTGATATAGATATTCTGGTGGATCTGTTAAAGGCCTAGTTGAGCTTCTAGGCTCTCACCTGCAATGCCTTCTTCGTCGAGCTAAGCCCCATGACTGTTACTCTTATAGACATGTTCATGTTCTTAGGGTTGCCAATAATTAAGGAAGAAGATTTATATGCCATTCTTGAGAAGCGTAATGTCTGCCTTGACATTGCCAAGACAACACTCTAACATGCCATTGTGATAACCCGGATTAATTAAAATCTCAAATTAAAAGTTATCACAATTTAAGGGTTTAAAAGTAATTAATTTGAAAAGTTAGGATCCCAAGAAAATCCTTTTTCAACTATTATTTGACTCAAACTATAGTTTGATATGAGTAAAACAGAGTAACGAAAGCATGGAAACCAATCAGCATCTGAAAAAAATTGATGTAGCTTGGAATTTTTTTCTCAAAAATTGGCCCATTTGTCATAGGGGATGGCATAAAGGGACGAGTCCCTCAATGTGCATTATGCTGTGAGGCCATAACACTTCGAACTTCTGGATCAAGCCATTTTGCCATTTGACGTCTAATTTGAACAATTTGAATATCTACATGAAGCTCTTCGAGCCATTTAACCAATGGCACCAATCTCACACCAAAATTCTCAATTGCTAAAAAGATAAACACTTGAATCTAAAACAATCCGTTTGATTTCAAAACACACCCAATGGTGTCCAAAACAAACAACCTAGTGCCATTAGCTCTAGAACTATTTTAACTAACTCAAATGGACCACACACAATATATCAAGCCAATCATATCATGAAAATAACCTTTTATACACAAATTAACCATTAAACCCTAATTCTCAACAATGCAAAGGAGTGATCAAATTCAACATAATAACCATTTTAACCTTTTCAACATATAATCATCTCAATCTTATCACTTGTAATAATATCTTGGATATTTACAGTCATTTACCCACAAACACAACAATTTAAGGTCAAGATACTCATACATTTCACAAACCCTCATACAAGTGATAACAAAACAATGTAATACTCCTAAGTTGGCACAATATTTAGAATATTCATTACAAAAACCAAAATAAAAGGGAGAAGAGCTACACAAATGAACTATTTACTCTTCGGTTGTTCTTTCCTTCCCCTTGCTTCTACTAGAGCCCTCACCTGTAAAATATAACCACGGGGTGAGATAAACATCTCAGTAATAGAATAATTTACTATTATCAATTAACATGCACAATTATGAGGGAGTAAAGCCAATATACACCAAAACATATGTTTAGCATAGTTCAACATAATCTTTTTCATAATCAATATTCATTTTCACTCTAATATGATCATTCTATCATCTGAGCCTTCATATCACCTTGACTAAAATCTGGACCACGTGCACATTCACAATAGCTCGAACTTACCTTCAATGGTAGGATCACCCAGCCAAAAGTGTCCTATCCTACTTCCGGGTTATAGTCTCCCCTATCACATGTAAATTAGGGTGTTGATATTCTAACACCGCATCATTGATGCTAAAGAGCATCAATCTCCAATGTCATAACTTAATTGGATACTAGGGAGATAATCTTCAATATCGTATCTTAATAGACATTAAGGAGATATATGTTATATGGACTTCTACTGCTCCTTCCTATGGGTGAACTCCCATCCCTTATTATGATCATGCTCACACATCTCATACATAACACATATTCATATACAATTCTCCATAAATTCATTTAATATTTTAACAATCTTTATATTTTGAAAATCATTTCACATGCACAAAATCATATTTCGCAATATGCAATGCTTTCAAATCTCAAGTAGAAAACATATATATATATATATACTCACAAACAATTAAGCAATATAATCAAATAGTGTAAATTATTCTGTTATCTCAAGCACTTTGTCACAAAAAGGGTTACTGTGGTTAATGTTAGCTCCTCATGTTCTACACGCACAATAAAGCTCAAGCAATACTAAATCTACACAATTTAGCTATAATTATCAATTATCACTTCAAATAACCCTCGAATGTAATAGGTTTCAAGTACCCATAACTCTCAAATTCATTATTTAACAACATCAACCTTCTAGAACACTCTAAAAATCCTATTTAGCATCTAAACATACAAAAATCATCAACCAACATCCACATTATCCCAAAACCTTAAATTCTCACATAATTTTTTTTAAACCCTAGTCAAAAATTTCAAATCACCATAAAACCCATTAACCTAGGGTTAGAGGCTTAATTTAACTCCTTAAGACCTTATCTATGTCAATAGGTTTGTCCATTACCTAAGAAAAACTAAATCCAAGCCTCGACCATACCTAAAAGCATCAAAATTTGCATAAAAGGGAGAGGGAGATGTGCAGGAAGCTTACCTAAGGTGTAGCAAACTCAAAGTACCTCCAATGTGACATTGGGAGCAAGCCCTAACAGGCCTAAGAGCCTCCTCTATCATGGAATCATATCATCCCTAACTGGTGGCAAACTAGTTTAGACTTAGTCAAGGTATCTCGCAGCTATCTCTAGAGTTCACCTAAAGCTGATAGACAAGAAAACTATCTCTTACGTGGCCATTCCTCATGACACCCAGTCACAATGCAAGGTAGAGATGGTAGATCGGGATGCCTAGCTTTGCTTCAACATATAGTGGCCCTAGTTGTTTAGGCATAATGTGAAAACCCATATGGTAAGTTATTTAAACTTTATTATGACTATTTCTTACTTTTAGAACTATGCCTAACTTTTAACAAATTTTCTTTTGCTTTGCCAAAGCACAAATGAGGTCAATTACCTTAGTTGCTTACCTCCTAGAGGGGTAACTTACCTCCTAAAGGGGCCTTTTAAAGGATCTAAGGCCACTAGTCATTTCTGTTGGTATAGCCTAGACCAATTCTATAGAAGTTAGTCTAGCTCTCAATGTCATTGCTATTCCTCTTGAACTCTTACCGATGGCCTCTCTAGCCTAACTAAGAATCACAGTGAACATCCTCTATCACTTAAAGGAACTAAGAGGGTGTCTACATCAGTGGCTACAAATCTACGGACAAGGGAAAAGGCCTATGTCTTTTGAGGTGAACTCTTTATCTTAATGCTTTGTTTTTCTTTTTTCATTACTTTTCTTATATCTAACTATTTTTATGTTTTGACTATCTCAAGGATGTGAAAAAAGAAAGGGAAAGCAAAGAGGGAAGGACAAGAGGAAGAAGAGAGAGAAAGGAGGAGGAGGAAGGCAAAACTCTTATTCAACAATATTCAAAGCTAAATACAAATGAAAAAATCTAAGGCTATTTATAAAGCCCTAGAAATAATAAAATAATACTAAAACTTAGATACTAAATCAGATCTAATAAACCTTGAATAATCTAATGGATATTCCATTTCCTTATTAAATCAATACTAATAATATAAAGTAATTAAATCTCATCCATATTCCATCAAGTGATGTGAAATAGGAAGGGGAGAGGGGGAAGATAGGGAAGAGAAGGAGGAAGGAGAGAGAAAGAGAAAAGGAAGGATAAAAACTCTCAAAAACTCTTATTTAATAATATTCAAAGTTGGATACAAATAAAAGACTAGCTCTATTTATAGAGCTCTAAAAATAATAAAATAATAATTTAAATTTAAATCTCAAATTTTAAATCTAAATCTAATCTTAAAATATTGATATATAAGATAATGATAAAAAATAATAATAAATCATAATTCTAAGGGATAATATCCTTATTTAAATATCCCTAATAAATAATCCTAATATCTTAAATAAATCCTAATTATTCTAATTAATAATTATCCCATATTATATTATTTCTCTACCGCTTGAAGAACTCATCTCCTAAAAAGTTAAAATTGAGGCATGAATTAGTTAGGGAGGAATGGGTGGGATAAAAATTTCATCCACATGCATAGATCTAGAAATCCTTTCTAACAAGTGAGATAGCACCAAAACTACATCATATGGAAGACAACATTAATTATTTGGAATCTCTAGAAAACTTTTTAGCAAATAAGATACTATTAAAGCTTCCTGTTAAGTGATAGAACATTCTTGGTAGATGCAACTTGTAGATGAGGTGGTAAATCTGTAGTAAGGCAAGGTTGCTACTGGTTGGTCCACAACTTAGGAAGGTGCCATTTGTACAGAAAGTAGAGGAACCTTTAACGAAGTTTTTAATGTAGTCTATAATAATAAAGGTGCTGAAATGAACAGATTACTCTCATTATTAGACTCTACAAGCGTTACTATAGATTCCATTGAATTTAAAGTAGGAGTTCAACCTTTTCCTGCCCAATTGCTTGTTTCTACTAATTTAGAAATTTAAATTTTTTTGGAAACTCATTTTCATTTTTTTCAGTTAAACATGCACCTTCTTGTTGAATTTGATGTCTCAATTGAACGTTGGATTCAGTATTGTGGCATTTGACCTAAACTATTTTCCTTTCAAATTTATCATCAAAACTTTCATCCTCAATAATATGTCGTGCATATTTACCCTATGACAAGCTTCATAACTACCACCATTGATCATATGCATACCAGTATTGTTGTAGTCTTCATTATTTTCCTCTAGTAGCTTTTATTATATTGTGGATGCCTAACACATTGAGTTAAGGTGCCATAATAATTTTGGCACTCCCTGCATGGCATTTATGGTAATATCCCATATAAAATCATGAATATATAGATTGAAAATTACCTTTAAAATATTCTACATGATGATATGTGGCTTTAAGTAATGCCTAGATTATTTTATGGATCTCAACTAGAAAAGTGAT